>NC_088367.1:7802346-7852346 GCF_034508935.2 Berghia stephanieae | reverse complement strand
CCAGATTCGTAACACAGCTTTAGATGAGGAGATGCAGGAAGATGTCTACACACAGCTACAAAACGAACAGTGGGAAAAGTTTTATTCTTGTTGCCATCAGTATAAACAGGTGAGTTTGGTGTCGGTTGTGTTTATTTTACAAAGTCTTCATGATGTATTCTATGGTTTTTGAGGACAAATGAGTTGTCTGGGTGGGGTTCCTGGCCTCCCATAGTGGGCAGGGAGGCACTTACTGTGTCTTCTATTCCACTATATCTGTTTTCCAACATACTCTCTGTCTTTGTCCTGGCCTCTCTGTCTTTGTCCTGGCCCTGGTCGGATACCATAGCTGGGAGGGAAACAGTCGAATGTACAGTTAGAGTTTTGGGAGATGATTTTTTTTTGTCTTGTAAATCATCTCTCTGTTATGCACTTTATTATGTATTGTCTACATATTATATATGATTTGTAAACATTTGAGTGTGCTTGTGTCTGGATGAGACTTTTAGGTGATTTCAAACTAAGTACACTGATAGTGTGCTCTTGGAATCTAGATACATCTATTCCCTATTTAAACCAATTCTCCTTTGTCTTCCTTTTCTTTGGTGCTTTAATTGTATTTCTAGAACTTTTTACTATCACAATTTCTTCCTTTTTACTGGTGCTGATATAACCTTAATGTGTTGCAAGCCCTGTAAAATCCTTAAAAACAAAAACAAATGAGCTGTCCCACTTTATAAACAAGATATTACACAGTTTCTTTGGGTTAGATTAGCATCCTATTGAAAGGGTAGCAAACAATTGCAATATCATTTTAACGCTACAGAAGCTTGGATAATATCTAGCTCATTGCACCAGAACGCTCTGAAGGACCACTTTTACCCTTAATTACAAGCACCGAAGAAAACAATGAGAGAGAAAAAAGTTGATGTTAAGTACGTATAAAATTTCAATTTTCAAAAATAAAATCAAAAGAGAATTCAGATTGGTTTTGGGTTTTTAAAAGAATATAAATACATCTTCTTCTAAAATACCAATAGAAATGATTTGACCTAGATGTGAAGTGAGAACATTGATATGCCTGATGCTGTTGTCGTTTGTACAGAATAGAAAAACATTCAATTACAGCAGAGTAAAAGAAGACCAAATTTGTTTATGTCAATTTTGAGAAAGAAGAAAGGATGTAAAACTAATAAATAGAGGTGCCTAAATCAGTCAATAAAATGGAGATAAAGATAAAAGGAGTAAATCTGACTCATGAATGAACAAGACAAAATGTGTTGTTCATTCATGAGTCAGATTTACTCCCTTTATCTTTATCTCCAAGAAAGGATGTAGCGTGCTAATTCTTTTTGTAATTTCTTCAATTCATGTTTTAAGTGATTTGCAAAGGGAACTCCTTTATTTGGTTGTTTGTTTTGTTTTATTTTTTAATTTTGGGTCGATATTAGATATTTTCTTTCTGAAAATTCAGATTTTCTCCCAGAAATGTATAGATTTTTGGGGGGTTGTCTGTAGTGGCAGGTCTTTGTCCCTCTGTATTTTCTATTCATAAATAATCTTCCAAGTATTGAAAGTATTGGACTTGCAGTTAGCGGGAAAGAGGAAAACGGGACGCCCAAAGATGGTTGGATAAGGTTAAGGACGAGGGCCTGGTGGAAGATGATGCTCTGAACCGAGATACATGAAAGATGTGGCATTCATTATGGCAACCCTGCAAAATTGTGGAATAAACTGAAAGAAGAATATAATGAACTGAGATAGACATAGTTTGACATGTTACTTCATTGAGCTCCTGAACTGGACTGACTGAAAATTAGAGTAAAAGTGAGAACAGGAAGTAGGCATTCTGGCGCCAGGAAGTAGATAACCATAATAACAGGAAGACGAAGTGATTCAATACAGAAAAGGTAAAGGGAATATTCTAATATGATATATATATACTTTTCTACTACATTACAAAGAAGAAGATACAATCTTCCATTGTGATGTGTAATACAATCTTCCATTGTGATGTGTCATTGTTGTCCTCCTTGTTCTTCCACAGATTGGAGAGAAACCAAAAGGATTGTTTGCCGATCCAGTCACGGGACTCTTTGGAATCATTAAAAAGGTTATTTTTAACACTATTTTATAGCGTTCCATTTTCGTAAATGATTGAGATAGAATTTCAACTTGTTTGCTTGATACTTGTGTACTTATGTATTTGTTTGCTGTCCATAATCAGAATATGCAGACTGCCAGCCCTGTTTTATTTTGTCTTGGATCGTCCCACTATTTTTTAAGGATTTCAGGAAAAAAGTCCTCTTTTCTTTTTCTTTTCTTTTTTTTTTTTTTTTTTGCCTTCTTTCATTTATTTATTGATAGGTGTAGACATAGCATGATTTGATGACCATGTAGCAGTTTTGTGAAAATTTCATTACAAACATTTCTTCTCACTTTTTTTATGCATCTAAACTGATTCAATAATGACTGTAAGCTCTAATACCGCTATTATTGATTGTAATTTAAAATTTGTTGTTTTTATTTTAATCATGATTTTTTAAGTGTAAATGGTGCTGCTCGAAGCTCGAAGAAATAAATAACATTGTGAAATTGAATGTAAGCTTCAATTTAATATACGAAAACAGATAAAAATAGATAGAATGGACGTTTCGGAATAATAGATAATTCGTCACTCAAAACTCTGGTATATTTTGTCACCAGATAATTCGACAACCAAAACTCGGGTGTATGTTAGTTTTTTTTTTTCTATTGATTTTGTCTATTCCCCTAAAAAAAAAATTAAAATCGCAATTTCTATCAATCTCGGTTTTCCTCCCAGTACACAAAACTCTATCTCTCTCTCTCTCTCTCTCTCTCTCTCTCTCTCTCTCTCTCTCTCTCTCTCTCTCTCTCTCTCTCTCTTTCTCTCTCTCTTTCCCCTCTCTCTCTCCCCCCCTTTTTTTTCTTAAAAAAAAATTTTTTTTTTTTCTTCTTTATCTGACATAAATTGATATTTCAATCTTTCTATCCACCTCCAGTCAACGTTCAGTGTCTTGAGAGCCTGTGACAGAACTGAAGAACTCTATCTGTCTTCGTCATTGAATGTGTCAGTGGCAGAAATTGAGCAGTCCGATTATACACTTGAGGGTGGGTTTATTTATTGAAACAAACATATTTACAATGTAATACACATTCCTCGTCCTCTTATTCCTGGTACTAATCTTAATATCTGAAATTCAAAATTTCCCTATTTTCTTTGTCTAAATTTCACATTTTCCCTGTTTTCACAGATTCCTGGTACGAATCTTAATATCTGAAATTCAAAATTTCTCAATTTTCTTTGTCTAAATTTCACATTTTCCCTGTTTTCACAGATTCTTTGTACATTTCCCTGTTTTCACAGATTCTTTGTACATTTCCCTGTTTTCACAGCTTCTCTGTACATTTCCCTGTTTTCACCTATTCCTGGTACTAATCTTAATATCTGAAATTTAAAATTTCCCTAGTTTCTTTGTCTAAATTTCACATTTTCCCTGTTTTCACAGATTCTTTGTACATTTCCCTGTTCTCACAGATTCTCTGTACATTTCCCTGTTTTCACGTATTCCTGGTACTAATCTTAATATCTGAAATTCAAAATTTCCCTATTTTCTTTGTCTAATTTTCACATTTTCCCTGTTTTCACAGATTCTTTGTACATTTCCCTGTTTTCACAGATTCTTTGTACTAATCTTAATATCTGAAAGTAAATAATTTCCATGTTTTTAGAGATTTTTGGTTCTATTAATATCTGAAATATAGAATTTTCCCTATTGTCTTTGTCTAAATTTCACAGATTCCTCATTTTCACGGAATCCTGGTACTAATCTTATTATCTGAAATTTAGAAATTCCTCTATTTTTTTGCTATAAATTTCATGGATTCCTCTTTTTCACAGATTCCTCGTCTTCAATATTTTGTCCGAGCAAGGACGAGGAATAACATGTTGCACAGTTTAATCATTCCTATTTGACTTGTAAACATTAGTGAAAAACTCTCCAGCTATAGATAGTATGCGCTTGGCTAAGAATCTCACAACATTGCCATCTGGAAGTATAACGAACCAACACACAAAACTATGTGTAACCTTATACGTTTATAGTCTGGTTAGCCAATACAGTTTAGTGAGAATTACTCATGAACGCGGATGGCAAAAAAAACAATATCAATGACCGTAGTGACGTCAACTTCTTTCTATCAATATGACTGGGGTTTGTTTTTTTAATGTCTTTTTTCTAATTTTTCAATTTTACCCATATTCATTTATGATAGTAGTATTTCCTAAAGTTAAGGGAATAAATGAATTGAGCCAACTTTACGTTGTTTGATGTGCATTGTGTATTTGACAAATAATGTACCTTGTGCGGCTATGTGGTCTTGTGGTATGACACTCGCTTTCGGATCGGAAGGTCCTGGGTTTGAGCCTCGCGCATAGTTGAGTTCTTGGAAAAGGCTCTTTACTCACTTTCTCTCACCGTACTCTAACTGGTCGTTAACAGCGTTGTCTTTATCCGAAAAATTGTAATATCGCCTAGCAGGCGTCGTGTACCGTCCTACATGTTAAATGTTGCTGTTGACCAGGGACCCCTTGTAAAGCGCTTTGAGCACATTTAGTGGATATTGCGCTATATAAAGCTCAATTTTATTTAATTTTGTTGTATAAATAAAAATGTATTTGATCTACAGGTGTGACTCCAACCCAATTTGTTGACGATGTCCGTCTTATGTGCGACTGTGTACAACTAGTCAGTGGCCTCATCCCGCAGGAAGCCACCGCTATCTTCCTGTCCTGCTCTCAGGGTCTAGAATCACCCGAAGGCATCGTTGAAAAGTTATATGAAATGATCAGGTTAGTGCGGCGATGAACATAATATATTATATCATATAGAAAAAGTATACAGTTCTTGTCTCCATTTTGTTTATTGACAATTTCAATACTTATAATTTTACGCCCGTTCTAAGATTAAAAATATTTCCCCTTCTCCATGCGCCTCATTGAAAAAAAGATATAGCTTGAAATCTAATAAATTGGTAAATGAAAATCATCAGTAACTCTATCAATATTTTCATTAACCACTCGTCTTCTTCAGCGGAATATATTGTCATCCAACCAACCACCCACTCTCCCATCCATCCATCAAACCACCTACAAACCCATCCATCCATCCAGCCACCCACTCATCCATCCATCCAACCACCTACAAACCCAGCCATCCATTCATCCATCCAACCACCTACAAACCCAGCCATCCATCCAACCAGCTACAAACCCAGCCACCCATCCATCCCTACATCCATCCATCCAACCAACCACCTACAAACCCAGCCATCCATTCATCCATCCAACCACCTACAAACCCAGCCACCCATCCATCCCTACTTCTATCCATCCAACCAACCACCTACAAACCCAGCCATCCATTCATCCATCCAACCAACCACCTACAAATCCAGCCATCCATCCATCCAACCACCTACAAACCCATCCATCCATCCATCCATCCATCCAACCACCTACAAACCCAGCCATCCATCCATCCAACCACCTACAAACCCATCCATCCATTCATCCATCCATCCAACCACCTACAAACCCATCCATCCAACCACCTACAAACCCATCCATCCATCCATCCATCCATCCAACCACCTACAAACCCATCCATCCATCCATCCAACCACCTACAAACCCAGCCATCCATCCATCCATCCATCCAACCACCTACAAACCCAGCCATCCATTCATCCATCCAACCACCTACAAACCCAGCCATCCATCCAACCACCTACAAACCCAGCCACCCATCCATCCCTACATCCATCCATCCAACCAACCACCTACAAACCCAGCCACCCATCCATCCAACCAACCACCTACAAACCCAGCCATCCATTCATCCATCCAACCACCTACAAACCCAGCCACCCATCCATCCCTACTTCTATCCATCCAGCCATCCATTCATCCATCCATCCAACCACCTACAAACCCATCCATCCATCCAACTGCCTACAAATCCAGCCATCCACTCATCCACCCACAAACCCACTCATCCACCTATCCATCCGTCATAGAGTTGCTAAAGCTATAAGGAAACTTGATGAGGACAAATGACATCCATTTATATTTGTTAAAGTGAATGGCAAAATCAGTCGGATGGTGAAAAGATTTGAACTGAGATATTGCCAAGTTTAGTTAGAAGGTCAATTTTTATCAAAAAATCAGTTCTTGTCATAAATGATTAAATCAACCCTTTTTGTACATCTTCGGGAAATATCAAAGCTTAATTTTACTTTAAACTATTTTTTACATCTAGTCAAGTTGAAAAAGTATGAATTTTGAGAAAAATTGCTGGATACCTTTCCCATACATCTGACCATAACTCCATGAACAATCACTCGATTTACTTCAAATTATTATTAAAATGCTCAGGGGAGCATATTCTTCGGAAAATACAAATCCAAAATTTTCACCTTCCGACTGATTACGTCATGCACTGACACATTATTTACTATTTTGTTTATTACAGTGAAGACGGCAACCCTAGGGCTTTGAACAACATTTTACACAAGATGTCAAATCCAGTCGTGGCTTTGGACTACTTGCTTTATTTGATGGAGTTGGTGGCAGATCACGGGATGGAGCTGGACCCTGAGGCTGGTAAATAGTCTTATTTTTAATCCTATTTTATTTTAATGGCATTTTGGAGCTTGCAGCGCTGTGTATAAATCAGTATTATTTGGGACATTTTTGAATATGTCATTTTTTATCCTTTTGAATATGTCATTTTTTATCCTTTTGAATATGTCATTTTTTATCCTTTTGAATATGACATTTTTCATCCTTTTGAATATGATATTTTTTATCCTTTTGAATATGTCATTTTTTATCCTTTTGAATATGACATTTTTCATCCTTTTGAATATGTCATTTTTTATCCTTTTGAATATGTCATTTTTATCCTTTTGAATATGTCATTTTTTATCCTTTTGAATATGACATTTTTCATCCTTTTGAATATGACATTTTTTATCCTTTTGAATATGTCATTTTTTATCCTTTTGAATATGGCATTTTTTATCCTTTTGAATGTAATGTCTTTTTCATCCTTTTGAATATGACATTTTTATCCTTTTGAATAGACATTTTTATCCTTTTGAATATGTCATTTTTTATCCTTTTGAATATGTCATTTTTTATCCTTTTGAATATGTCAGTTTTTATCCTTTTGAATATGACATTTTTCATCCTTTTGAATATGATATTTTTTATCCTTTTGAATATGTCATTTTTTATCCTTTTGAATATGACATTTTTCATCCTTTTGAATATGTCATTTTTTATCCTTTTGAATATGTCATTTTTTATCCTTTTGAATATGTCATTTTTTATCCTTTTGAATATGACATTTTTCATCCTTTTGAATATGACATTTTTTATCCTTTTGAATATGTCATTTTTTATCCTTTTGAATATGGCATTTTTTATCCTTTTGAATATGTCATTTTTCATCCTTTTGAATATGACATGTTTTATCCTTTTGAAAATGACATTTTTTATCCTTTTGAATATGTCATTTTTTATCCTTTTGAATATGTCATTTTTTATCCTTTTGAATATGTCATTTTTTATCCTTTTGAATATGTCATTTTTCACCTTCTCAGAGAGGCTCGGCCATCATCACTTTAATGGTTTGTTTGGTGGAAACCTGGGAGTTTCATTCCTATGCCAGTCCTTACAACAGATGGTGGCTTTACGGTTCAACTTTATCAGGGATTTGCTGGTCGTCTCCAAGTCTTTAGCCGTCGTGCTGAGAAAGGAGGTAAGAATGGCGTTAAAATTGTCTACTTTTCAGTTTTGCTGGTTTTGTAGGGATCATTATACCTTGGGAAAGACGTTTTACGGTAAAATTAGGTTAACCACACACAAATTTGATCCCCCACTTTTTTATTCCACTCCTCAACTGTCAATTTTTTTTTGTCTTTTCTCTCTCACTATGTTTTTGTCACAAAGTTAAAAGGCGTATCACTGGCGTGCACTTATTTATTATGATTTTGTTATCTTGGAAATGTAATCAGACCAAGACTAACCAATGGTCAAAATTGAACCAACCTGTAATAAAGTCGCACAAGCTCACAAAAAATAGACCAATTTTTAATTTTTTAATAGTAGATGTACAGATAATTTGTTTCCATCTCAGGTTTGGTTAAAACATTTTGTTTTTGGATAAAAAAAGGTTTTGAACATTTTGTTCAATACTCTTTACAACTATACAATACAATAACAGATTTTTAAAGTTGGCTGTATGCCTGATGAGGATGGATTTTACAATTTTTCTTTGAGCTAGATACAGGATAGCCCCAAGCACTTTTTGAAGATGGGATATTTTCAGTTTTGTATTAGTTCTGCATTTTTTAGGATTTAAACCACTTTTATCAAGAGCCACCTGATTCGAGTATAACCAGTTTATTTGCTTATCATTTGGAGATTTCTAGATAGACATTCACTTCCTACAGATATGTTTAATTTATATTTTCACGTTTTTAAAAAAGCCAAAAAAAACCCCCAAAAAAACAGTGGCTATAAAAATTGAATATTCCTTCAACAATTGGCATTAATCGTATATGCAATTGACAACAATCATTACCAATCAATTTTCTTCCTTTTTTTTTTTTTTTTTCTTTTCCTCTGCAGTCGGATTCTTCCAGGAGCATGCTGGGAATGGTGACAAGGGAGATCATTCCAAAGGGAAGTAATCTGCTCAGATGCTACAAAGTACTTGTGTGGGCCGCTAATGCTGTCACGTGTACAAACTTGAATAGTACCTTGTAAGTGACATTTTACACAGTGTGTTGACGATCAAAAGACCCAGTGGCTTCACCCATTTCATTTTATAAATTTATCATGAAATGTTTGGCAGTGGATAGGTTTTCAATTCAATTCAAATGTTTATTCTAGCCCATTGGCCAATAGTCATTACATCTTTCTGAACAAAATATCCTAATAATTATAATAATAAAGGGATAACATTCTTTTAGTAATCGTTTATAGCTTTAAAAAGAAGCAATAATAATAATAATAGTAATAATAAAAATAATGATAATAATAATGATGACGATAATGATAGTATAGGATGCAAGTCTATTATTGCAAAGTATTTTCTGTCAGTTTTATATAGAGTATCCTATTCTTGATTTTGCTAACAGAAAAGGGGTCTAATAATATATTAAAAAACCTTTTTATAATTCGGGTTGGCCTTACTCTCTTTCGAGTTCAACCTCATTGAAAATCGAACAAATTTGTTTGATTTTTCATACATATCAACTCCAGAATGTTAAAACGGATTGTGGCGAATGTAGCCTCCAGTCGAAGGAGGAGACTTGAACATTCACTGTAGACGGGGAAACTGGTTTTGATAGCCTCTGCTAAGTCTAACAAAATTTGCCCGTCCATCATATCGGGGTCACCAATGTAAGATGCTAGAATGTTACGATCTTATTAAATTGAAAAGAAAGAAATGCCAACGACGAGTGAAAGATAAGA
Organism: Berghia stephanieae; assembly: GCF_034508935.2. NCBI lineage: Eukaryota > Metazoa > Mollusca > Gastropoda > Nudibranchia > Aeolidiidae > Berghia > Berghia stephanieae. The sequence goes on along the minus strand of NC_088367.1, from coordinate 7,842,799 downwards.
TTAGAAGTTTAATCATAGACAAAGTGACTGTTACTCCAATCGGAAGTAGGAAAGTAAACAATATAAGAAGTGGCCAGATAATTTAGGGAGAAATCAACTAAACACTATTGGATGCCACAGGATCAATCAAGGATGTTTTTGATTTTTAAAAATTTATATACAGATATTCCCTTAAAAAATGACATATTTGTTGTTGTTATTGTTTGTGCCAGGTATTTAATAAATAAATTCATCAAGTTATTCTATCATTTCATTCTTTTTTTTCTTTACTTTTCTTTTCCCCCAGAGACTTCAATCTCCAGCAGCTGACAAATCTTGGCATCAAAGACAAGCTGGTGCAGGGATCCATTAAATTCAGTGCGTATTTATAGATTGGTGACAGGGGAAACACAAATAATTGAGTATTAGCAGCAACCCTGTAGACTTTAGACTATCTTTCCCCAGTATCAACTCTCTCTTTCTTTCTCCCTCTCTCTCTCTTTCTCTCTCTCTCTCTCTCTCTCTCTCTCTCTCTCTCTCTCTCTCTCTCTCTCTCTCTCTCTCTCTCTCTCTCTCTCTCTCTCTCTCTCTCTCTCTCTCTCTTTCTCATTCATAGTCAGTGCTAACTCTTGTGTTAAGATAAAATAAGATGTACTTTGTGTATGTATTGTTTGAGGATGTAAGTCTGTCTGTGATAGGTATGTGTGTGTGTTGCCGTGTGTGAATGTGTGTAAGTCTGTTTGTGTAAGGTATGTTTGTGTGTTGCTGTGTGTGAATGGTGTAAGTCTGTTTGTGTTAGATATGTGTGTGTTGCCGTGTGTGAATGGTGTAAGTCTGTTTGTGTTAGGTATGTTTGTGTGTGTTGCTGTGTGTGAATGGTGTAAGTCTGTTTGTGTTAGGTATGTGTGTGTGTTGCCGTGTGTGAATGTGTGTAAGTCTGTTTGTGTTAGGTATGTGTGTGTGTGAATGTGTGTAAGTCTGTTTGTGTTAGGTATGTGTGTGTGTGTTGCTGTGTGTGAATGTGTGTAAGTCTGTTTGGGTTAGGTATGTGTGTGTGTGAATGTGTGTAAGTCTGTTTGTGTCAGGTATGTGTGTGTGTTGCTTTGTGTGAATGTAAGTTGTTCATGACGACTAATCAATGCCATTTATATCTCCAGACTCCCAGCCAGGCTACATCATCCAGAGTTTCCTAGAAGGATCTGGTGGGGACCAATGTCGAGGTCTTCTGTCAGTCCAACAGGAAGGTTCCAGCAGGGACGTCTGGAGGAATAACCTGTGTGACATGGTTCACACTCTGGCCTTGCTCATGTATCCTTGACCTTGACCTCATTTGATTCACCCCTAGCAGACCTGCTGTTCATTCGGATTTGAACGGAATTTGCTTTTTAAAATTATTATTTAACGTTGTCTTTTTTTTTTTTTAAATGAAATATTTTATTTCTTGTTTTTGCTACCAGAAAAGGGATCTAATAATATATTAATGTACCTGCCAACCCTTCCACTTTTGGCGGAATCATTTCCTATTTTCACTCTTCCTTTTCACTATTCCGCCATTGTTTCTAAAATTCCGATTTTCCTTGGAAAATTTTTTTTTAATTAATTTAAAAAAAAACAAAACTTGTTGACGCTAGGAGTTTTAATGGGTTTGTCTTATATAATCTCAAATGTGGTGAAAATGCTGTTAAACTAAAATTTTAAAAGAGCAAGTTGACTTGATCCTTGACCTTTGACCCTAGCTGGCCAGCAACGGATGACACGGTGTTCCCAGAGTTTCTCACTCGTTCGTGCCAATATCTAAGCCTTCAGCACTACGTGCATTTGTTGACCCCTTGGTGCACCTGGAATGAGAGTTCAAGGTCATTCTTCCTAGCCCTTGCCTACTTGCATTTTAAGTAAGTTGTCTTTTTTATCGACTGTTTGGAAAGTTTGTTTCTTTTGTAGAATTTATGTCATTTGAAATTCTTCTGATGCTAAGTTAGAGCTTTAGAGATGTTTTTATATTCGCTATTGATTCTTATAACAAAAGGAAAAAAAACGAAGGAAAAGGAAAGAAAATTGTTTGATATCTGCAACAGGGTTGTAATGCGTTCATGAAAATTGGAAGCCATTAACTCATTGATAACACATTGGACAAACAGGCCTAACAGGTTTAGTTACCAACCATAGGAAAACCGTCACATTTGTTACGATACAACCAATATTTTCATTATTATTCAAATTTCTTTTGTACATCATAAAATTTTAAGAAAATGAACAATGATTGTAGAGTATGTTTTACTTCAGAAATTATTTATCGCAAGAACTTTACTGCTCTTGTGTCTGAGTGATAAAAAATCTATTTTGTGTTAGTTGGATATGAAGTTTCGGGGAAATTTTTGAAAATGGCTGGATTGTAAGGAGAGGGCTAAGCTTGCAGACGTGATGGACCTGTAATGTTCAATGGTGTTATCATTTATTTTGCTATCACAAAACCTTTCTAATTGATATGAAAGTGAAACATGTTTACTTTTGTTTCAAGTGCGTTTTTTTTATTTTGTTAAAAATAAACAATAATGTCTTAAAAGTTTTGTACATGATTTAGACAAAGATTGATTATTTCAGAGTCGAGCTGAGGTCTTAATCTTCTAAATACAAAAGGAGGTTTGATTTATCTCAAGAAATTTTTTTAAAAATCTCGGCTGTGTGAAAAAGGCCCAAAATCTTGCGTCACTGGGGTTTCACACGGGATGAATAAGTTAGTGTTCTTTGTTGGCTTTTCAAACATGAATGAAAACATAAACTAGCTTCCTCTCTGGTTTTATTTGGTAATTGGCTGTAAGTAACAACGTTGTCTCTGTCTGAAAAAAAAAATTATATCGCCTAACGGGCATCATGTCCTGTCATAAATGTTAAATGTTGCTGTTGGACAGGGATCCCTTGTATTGTAAAGCGCTTTGAGCACGTTAAGTGGATATTGCGATATATAAAAGCTCAATTTATTATTATTATTATTTAAGTAGTGAAGTATTTCATCAGATTAGAGACAGACAAAATGTTTAAGTTTGCTTTCCTTATTGAATTCCTTCTTTGTGTTTGTAAGGTTTTGACACACATCTTGTTATCTATAGGTCATCAGTTCAAGTCCTACCGTGCATGGCAAAGACTCTCTACACACATTTTCTCATCAAACTCGGGTATAAATAAGAAACATGTTGAAAAAAATTATATAGGTGCCCTACATGTTAAGTGTCGCATGTGGCTTGAGACCTCTTGTAAATAGCTTTGAGCACAACGGATATAGCACTTTATAAATGTCCTGTTTTGTTTTTTGTTTTTTTTCAGTGAACCCTTGAAAGCTCTGAAACTTTTTATCAAAGCCAGTGATGGGGTTGGCACTGAGAATTTCTTATCTCAGAAATTGCTGCAGACAGAAGAGGAAAGTCATTACAGACTTCAAACACTCTATTATTTGAAGGTTTGTTTTTTTTCCATTCAGTATTTTGTGTTGACTTGATATTATATTTTATTTTTGTTTTTTGGAGAGGGGGGGGGGGGGGGGGGTGGTACTATCAATTAATGCAATCAATTTCACTTCTAATTATTGTCACTTAGCGACCACCTTTACAAATTCAATTCATTTCAAATGTTTATTTTAGGCCATTGGCCAATAGTCATAACTTCTCTTTGAACAAATTATTTTAGTTATTATAATAATAAAAGGATAACATTCTTTTAGTAATCGTTTATAGCTTAAAAATCAAGCAATAATAATAACAATAATAATAATACTCTTTCAGTGGTAGATACAAAGCTCGTGAGGAAAGGACTTCACCTTTCTCTCCTCATCTTGACTTATATTGATATTACCCAGAAGGTACAGAGTTCGACTCCCTGTCGTGCTGCGTGACTTTGAACAAGTCACCTGGCCCTAGCTCACATTGCGGCACTGCATTTCATTGGTGATGATGGCTGGGGTGGCTCTTCCAGTCTTCCTTTTCAAAGACAAATTTCCCATTGGGGCTGAACAAGGGGAATTTTGTTGTAATTGTTTTGGGGGTTCGCGTGGATCAGTGATACGGTCTTTGCTTCGTACCCAAAAGGTACCGAGTTCGATCACCCGCCGCTACGTTGAGTCACTTCGCCCTAGCTCAATTTGCAGCGTTTGCACTGCGGCTGATGCTGACACCTGGGTTATTCCAGTCTTTCCTTGGAATAGACCCTAGAGACAAATTTCCCCTATGGGATGAATAAAGGGAATTTTATAACCCTAGCACAATTTGCGGCACTGCACTGCGGCTAACGCCTGGGTTATTCCAGTCTTCCCTAGAGACAAATTTCCCCTAGGGGATGAGTAAAGGGAATTTTATTTATCTGATGATTGATTGATTGATTTCTCTGTCCACAGGTGATGAAACAGTTTGAGTTCTATAACCTGCCAGATTTGGTGATTGTCCTGGCAATGGAAGCCATCAATGAGGCAGGTCACGATGACCCAGAACTGGTTAGTAACACTGTTGGGGTTTTTTTTTGGGGGGGGGGGGGGGGGGGTTGTGAGTTTTTTGTTTGTTTGTTTGTTTGTTGTTTTTTTTGGTGGACTACGATAAAATAAATGCTTAGTCTGAATACGTGAGTCCACATTTGCCACTGTAAACTGGAAATACCAGCGAACACCTGAGTCCAAGTTTGTTGGTGTAAACTGGAAATGCCGGCGAATGCCTGAGTCCAAGTTTGTTAGTGTAAACTGGAAATGCCGGTGAATGAGAATGTCAAGGTCGTCTTGCCAGTTAATTGATATTTTTCCCAGTGAGGGAGTTGATAGTTCGTTGGCATATGCCACCTTTACCAAATCCTCATTACCACTATACTACAATAGCTGACCACCACCATTACTACTATTACTACTACTTATACTACTACTACCACTACTGCTATTACTACTACTATTAGCGCTGCTAGTTTTTCTACTCCCACTACCACCACTACTCCGACTACTACAACTACTACTACTACACCGCTAGTACTACCATCACCAATCCCACTACAACTACTACCACTATCGCCACCACCACCACTACTACTTATTCTAGCTAATACTACCACCAAATTCCTGTTGAAGCATCACTTCCATTTTATTTTAGTTTTCACATATTTATAGAAAGTTTATTTATATCTTCAAAGCATGCAGTACTATTTATAATACTTTATAGTTTAGGCGAGTTTTTTAATCATATATTTGGGTTGTTTTCTTCTTATATAATCTGATAAGTGAATGAGAATAATTGAAAGTGTATTATAATCATTGTTATGAGAAATGTTTCATGAATTTAACATTTGCATACTGATGTCACGGGAGGCATAGATAGTTCGAAGTTGACGTCACTCAGGTCTTTGTTATTGTTTTTTGCCATCCACGTTTATGAGTAATTCTCACTACGCTGTATTAACATGACTATAAACGATCATGGATACACAAAGGTTTGTGTGTTTGTCCGTTGTTACACTTCCAGATGGCAATGTTGTGAACTCTTTAGCCAAGCGCATACTAAATTATTATTTTTTTAGTGAAGGTAAGAGGCAAATTACCCAGATCATTATTCCAAACTATTGTTTTTTAATCTCATTGAAATGATTTTAATATATAATTCATCACTAAGTCCGTATAAATATTATAATAATAATATTAAAAATAGTCTCTTATAGAGCGCACAGTATCCTCAACAATGAGGCTCTCTTGGCACTTTAAATTACATCAACACAGAACAATATAGAAAGTACACGACATCAAAAAAGAAAAGTTATCAAGGATTTCTTGAAAATAAGACGAAAATGATTTGAATGCTCGGATCCTCTGTGGATTTGTGTTCCATAATTATAGATATTGTTTGGTATAGTATAATACAGTAATATTAGAATTTGCATTTTTCCTTTTGTTTCCTACAGGCTACTCTCCAGTCAGAAGTATTTAGACAGCACCTAGTATTGGGCCACAACCAATTGGCCTTCACAGCCATGATGAATAACCCTGATAGGGAGCTGTGAGTATTATTATTATTATTATTATTTATTATTATTATTATTATTATTATTATTATTATTATTATTATTATTATTATTATTGTTGTTGTTGTTGTTGTTGTTGTTGTTGTTGTTGTTGTTGTTGTTGTTATTATTACAATTATTGCTATTATTATTATTATTATTATTATTATTATTATTATTATTATCAACATCATTATCATTATTATTATTATTATTATTATTATTATTATTATTATTATTATTACTATTGTCATCATCATCATCATCATCATAACTGTTATTATTATTATTATTATTATTATTATTATTATTATTATTATTATTATTAGTATTATTATTGTTATATTATCATATTGTTCATGAAGTCAATTTTTTCATGTTGTTACATCATACACACGAATACAGAGACAGGCATGTATAAAACAATACACCCTAATCCTCACACAAACACACTCAGTTTTTCATAGGTTTTATCATCATGATGACAAATATATATATATATATATATATATATATATATATATATATATATATATATATATATATATATATATATATATATATATATATATATATATATATATATATATATATATATATCTGAATAAGAAAACATTGTAATTTGTTTTGTTTTTGTTTAAAAATTTATTTTTTTTTTGTTTTTTTTTGTTACATTACGATAACTGTGTGTATAATAATAATGCTGAAAACTTATATAGCGCTATAACTCCGAGACACCAGACTCTATGCGCTTAAATTACAAATTACTTTGGCTGAAATCAGTATATCATTTTATTGTATGGTAGTGCATTCCAGGTGCAATAAAAATGTATCAAATTTTTTCAAAATCCATGGTTTTATTTATTTATATTTGATTATTCGTGTTTTCAGAAAGAAGAGCAGTCTTCGTCAATTCCTGGCCGTTCTCTGTGAAAGGGGATATTTGTATGACTTGGTGTCTTTTGATTACAAAGATTTAGAGGAGGAGGTGAGATTGGACTCATTAAACATGAGCTTTTATATAGCGCAATATCCACTAAACATACTCAAAGCGCTTTACAAGGGGCCCCTGACCAACAGCAACATGTAACATGTAGACGAGACATGACGCCTGTTTGGCAATATTACTATTTTTTCCGATAGAGACAATGCTGTTTAACGGACAGGTACTCATTTTACGCCTGAGTATGGTGAGTGGTATGACACTCGCTTTCGAATCGGAAGGTCCTGGGTTTGAGCCTCGCTCGACGCATAGTGAGTCCTTGGAGAAGGCGCTTTTCTCACATTCTCTCACCATACTCAGATGTAAAATGAGTACCTGGCTGTTAAAAGCGTTGTCTCTGTCCGAAAAAAAATTTGTAATTTCGCCTAACAGGCGTCATGTCCCGTCCTACATGTTAATTCTTGCTTTTGGCCAGGGACCCCTTGAAAAGCGCTTTGAGCACGTTTAGTGGATATTTCCCTATATAAAAGCTCTTTTTTTTTCTTTTTCTTTTTTTTTTTTCTTCTAGGAGCTTTACATTATTATAATATATGATGAAATACAATGAAAATAAAAACATATATATATATAAAAATATAAATTATAAAACAAAAACCATGAAATAATAGTGCTCAACTTTAGTATAAAAGGAGCTATTTATAAACATTTGAAATATAATTAAGATAGTTTGACTTCTACAACGTTGTTATCGAGCGTTGCTCTCATCAGGAAGTGGAAGTGAAAGTAGATTGTTGTGTTTTCGTATTTTTATAGATTCGTGTTTATGGAGGTTCGTAATTACATAAAAGGTGTTTGTTTCTGTGTCTGCATGAGGAAGTTAGTTCGTTTCTTCTGTTGAGTGTTGCTATGTTCGGTTTAGTGATGATGAAGAATTTTTCTTCCAAGCAGAGGTTGCAAATCTTAGAAGAGGGGGAGTACGACTGTGCTCTGGAGATGATTTTCCATGTGATGCTGTGTTGTATGTTTTTTTCTTTGAGGTTCCAAATGTGTTCGCTTAGTGTAGTAGAATGTCGTTTGTGTATGTTTCTGAAGGAAGATGTATGCAGGTTGTATCTGGTTTTGAATGGACACTCGGTGAGGCCAATGTATGTTTCTTGTTTTGGTGTGTCTGGTCGTGTTACTGTGGCTTGATAAATTACGTTTTGAGTCAGGCAATTGCCGTTTAGTGGGCATGTTGTCTGGGTCCTACAGTTGCATTTTTTCTCTAGGTTGTTGCTGGGCTGATCTGGCTGTGATAGTTTTCGGTTATTGTTGGATGAAATAATGTTTTGTATGTTTGGCATGCAGGTGTATCCTATTTTGATGGTGTTTTTGTTCATGATTGGGTGTAGAACGTGACCGGGAGGGAAGCATTTTTGTAGTAGATTGAAGAATTTGTTACCGATAGAAGTTGTCACATTCTTGCTGTAGGGTGGGTTGAACCATGTTATGTGTCGTTTTCTTTGTCGTTTTTTTGTTGGGGTGGTAATGGTCTCTTCCTCATATTCTAGTTTGTAGTTATATCCACTTTTTTGTAGTGCGTTTGTGTACGGTGGGATTGCATCGTTGAATATGTTGTTGTTTGTAGAGTTGTTAGATAGTCGTTTGTTAATGCTCTCGGGGATGTTTTTTATTATAGATGGCGGATGATTGCTGTGTCTATGAACGTACAATGGGATGTTGTTGGGTTTTGAAAATGGTTGATAGGTGCCGTCGTTTAGGTTGATGGTTATGTCCAGGAAGTCGAATGTTTTTTTGTTGGCTTCGATTGTAATTTTCAGATTGTTGTCCTGGAAGATTTTGCATATTTTTTTCTTTATTAATTCTGTCTGTCTCGGTGTTTTATTGCACAATGCGAGTCCGTCGTCCCTGTATAGTCCAATGTTTATATCGAGATTTTGCATTTGAGAAAGTAGATATAGTCCGACGAGCTCGCATGTTTCTGCTCCATCGTAGCTCCCCATGGTGACATCAAAGTTTGTTGATTTTTTTGTCCATGCTGTTCCATTATTGTAAAGTGATGTATTCTTCGAGTACAGGATAATGTGTATTTCTTCTTCGGTGATGTTGTCGAAGGTTTTTGCGAACTGTAGTGCTTTGAGGAGTAGGGTTTTGGTGATTGAAGGGTAGAAATTACAGATGTCAAGGATGATTGCGTTTTGTCGTTGTTTGTTTTCTGTGTTTCTGTACCAGTTGATAACTTCAGCGGTGTTTCTCCATTGGTTGAATTCGGTTTTCTTGACGATTTTGGTGTTGATTCTGTCTAAAATCTGTTTACTTATTTTTCCGATTTGTGATTTACATGGGTTTATGAGACGGCATTGTACGTTGTTGCGAAAGTTTGGTTTATGGTCTTTGATAGTGATGAAGGCGTTAGATTTTGCTGTGGTGTCTATTCTGTCACTTAGCTAGTGCGTTTGTGTACGGTGGGAAAAATTTCAGTCAGCTTATCGTTCTTACCATAGCACAGAAACTGCTCTGTGCTGTGTTGCGAGTGATTTGCTTGATGTTTTAGATAAAGGTTCTGTTTCTCTTCTGACATTGTTAGACCTTTCGGCGGCGTTTGATACTATTGATCACGGTATTCTCATTAAACGACTTAATATAACCTTTGGCTTGTCTGGGACTGTCTTGCAGTGGTTTGAATCTTATTTAGATGGCAGAAAGCAACAGGTTATGATTTTAGATAAACTTTCTCGTCAACATACATTGTCTTTTGGTGTTCCTCAAGGCTCTGTTTTGGGTCCAATTCTTTTTGTTTTGTATACTTCTCCATTATCTAATGTCATCACTGGTCATGGGCTGCGCTATCATCTCTATGCAGATGATACGCAACTTTATGCTACTGATAAAACTAAAAATCTCGAAAATATTGTGAAACGTGTGGAAGAATGTGTGACGGATGTGAAGGAGTGGATGGATGCAAACAAGTTGAAAATGAATGAGTCAAAAACAGAAGTGATGATTGTGGGAAATAGAGGGCAGTTGAAGGTGAATGATGGTCTTGAGGTGTTGATTGGGGGTGAAAAGATCAAGGTTTCAAAGACTGTGAAAAATTTGGGTGTCTATTTTGATTCAGAAATGAAAATGTCAGCTCACATTTCTGCTCTCTGTAAATCTTTATACTTTCAATTGAAGAAAATCAGTTCAATCCGTCAGTATATTGCAATTGGAACATGTAAAACATTGGTTGTTTCCCTCATTTTTTCGAAACTAGACTATTGTAACTCGCTGCTTGTCAACTTGCCTCAGGCTTCTATTAAACAATTGCAACTACTGCAAAACAGTGCAGCAAGATTAGTTTTTGGCAAAAAAAAATTTGATCATGCAACCCCTTTGTTGGCCTCTCTCCACTGGTTGCCATTGAAAAGCGCACATATTACAAAGCAGCGTGTCTTGTTTATAAGTGTTTGGCTGGTATAGCACCGGCATATCTCACAGATCACGTGGTCATGTGTAAATTTGAAAATTACACTTTAAGATCATGTAATGACCAAACGAAAATTTCGGAAAAAAGATCAAGAACAAAATTTGGTGATAGATCGTTTGCTTGTTTCGGCCCCAAGATTTGGAATGAACTACCACGTGGTCTGAGGGAGTGCAAGTCTTTACCTACTTTTAAAAAGAATCTCAAGACACATTTTTACTGTATTTGTTTTTCTTGACTCTATATGAATCCTTGATCTGGCTATGAATTGTTATTGTTATTATTATTTTATTTTTTTATTTTTTTCACTTAAAATTGATATTTATATTGTAAAGTGCCCAGAGCTTGTGTTTTACACGAGAATGAGCGCTATATAAATGTGTATTATTATTATTATTATTCTTAGCTGTAGGTTTTTGGCGATGCTTTTGTCTTCTGCTGTAATTTCAGGTGTCGTAGATGGTGTTTGTTTCTTGTACTCTGCTTGTATATTTTTCTCAAGTAAATGTGTGTATTCTTTAGGGGTAAGCTTGTAGAAGTTTGTGGTTTTGTCAGCGGCGACGTAAACATTGGAGTCTTGATGTATTGATCGTATGTCTTGTTGTAGTTTGTTTTGGAAGGTGTCGTTGATTTGTCTGAATTTTATGTTTCGGATGATATCTGTCATTCCATCCTCGAATTCTCGTAGTTCAGGTATGGATGGGGCTGGTCTGGTAGATCTAAATCCAAAAGTTTCTTTATTTTTAACCGTTTGATCAGGGTTTAGGTAGAAAAAGCTCGCCATCTGGTGTTTCTTATAAATTTTTCGGTTTTGTTGATTAGAGATTTTAGGTATTGTTTGCTTGTCGGGATCGGGATGTTCTTTGTCGAATAATCAAAATTAGTACTTACGAGGTTCATTTCTGGTTAAAATAAAGTGCTCAACAGGACAGTAGAACTGGAGCAAATGTATAAATTATAAAACAAAAACCATGAAATAATAGTGCTCAACTTTAGTATAAAAGGAGCTATTTATAAACATTTGAAATATAATTAAGATAGTTTGACTTCTACAACGTTGTTATCGAGCGTTGCTCTCATCAGGAAGTGGAAGTGAAAGTAGATTGTTGTGTTTTCGTATTTTTATAGATTCGTGTTTATGGAGGTTCGTAATTACATAAAAGGTGTTTGTTTCTGTGTCTGCATGAGGAAGTTAGTTCGTTTCTTCTGTTGAGTGTTGCTATGTTCGGTTTAGTGATGATGAAGAATTTTTCTTCCAAGCAGAGGTTGCAAATCTTAGAAGAGGGGGAGTACGACTGTGCTCTGGAGATGATTTTCCATGTGATGCTGTGTTGTATGTTTTTTTCTTTGAGGTTCCAAATGTGTTCGCTTAGTGTAGTAGAATGTCGTTTGTGTATGTTTCTGAAGGAAGATGTATGCAGGTTGTATCTGGTTTTGAATGGACACTCGGTGAGGCCAATGTATGTTTCTTGTTTTGGTGTGTCTGGTCGTGTTACTGTGGCTTGATAAATTATGTTTTGAGTCAGGCAATTGCCGTTTAGTGGGCATGTTGTCTGGGTCCTACAGTTGCATTTTTTCTCTAGGTTGTTGCTGGGCTGATCTGGCTGTGATAGTTTTCGGTTATTGTTGGATGAAATAATGTTTTGTATGTTTGGCATGCAGGTGTATCCTATTTTGATGGTGTTTTTGTTCATGATTGGGTGTAGAACGTGACCGGGAGGGAAGCATTTTTGTAGTAGATTGAAGAATTTGTTACCGATAGAAGTTGTCACATTCTTGCTGTAGGGTGGGTTGAACCATGTTATTTGTCGTTCGCAAAAACCTTCGACAACATCACCGAAGAAGAAATACACATTATCCTGCACTCGAAGAATACATCACTTTACAATAATGGAACAGCATGGACAAAAAAATCAACAAACTTTGATGTCACCATGGGGAGCTACGATGGAGCAGAAACATGCGAGCTCGTCGGACTATATCTACTTTCTCAAATGCAAAATCTCGATATAAACATTGGACTATACAGGGACGACGGACTCGCATTGTGCAATAAAACACCGAGACAGACAGAATTAATAAAGAAAAAAATATGCAAAATCTTCCAGGACAACAATCTGAAAATTACAATCGAAGCCAACAAAAAAACATTCGACTTCCTGGACATAACCATCAACCTAAACGACGGCACCTATCAACCATTTTCAAAACCCAACAACATCCCATTGTACGTTCATAGACACAGCAATCATCCGCCATCTATAATAAAAAACATCCCCGAGAGCATTAACAAACGACTATCTAACAACTCTACAAACAACAACATATTCAACGATGCAATCCCACCGTACACAAACGCACTACAAAAAAGTGGATATAACTACAAACTAGAATATGAGGAAGAGACCATTACCACCCCAACAAAAAAACGACAAAGAAAACGACACATAACATGGTTCAACCCACCCTACAGCAAGAATGTGACAACTTCTATCGGTAACAAATTCTTCAATCTACTACAAAAATGCTTCCCTCCCGGTCACGTTCTACACCCAATCATGAACAAAAACACCATCAAAATAGGATACACCTGCATGCCAAACATACAAAACATTATTTCATCCAACAATAACCGAAAACTATCACAGCCAGATCAGCCCAGCAACAACCTAGAGAAAAAATGCAACTGTAGGACCCAGACAACATGCCCACTAAACGGCAATTGCCTGACTCAAAACGTAATTTATCAAGCCACAGTAACACGACCAGACACACCAAAACAAGAAACATACATTGGCCTCACCGAGTGTCCATTCAAAACCAGATACAACCTACATACATCTTCCTTCAGAAACATACACAAACGACATTCTACTACACTAAGCGAACACATTTGGAACCTCAAAGAAAAAAACATACAACACAGCATCACATGGAAAATCATCTCCAGAGCACAGTCGTACTCCCCCTCTTCTAAGATTTGCAACCTCTGCTTGGAAGAAAAATTCTTCATCATCACTAAACGAACATAGCAACACTCAACAGAAGAAACGAACTAACTTCCTCATGCAGACACAGAAACAAACACCTTTTATGTAATTACGAACCTCCATAAACACGAATCTATAAAAATACGAAAACACAACAATCTACTTTCACTTCCACTTCCTGACGAGAGCAACGCTCGATAACAACGTTGTAGAAGTCAAACTATCTTAATTATATTTCAAATGTTTATTTATATATATATATATATATATATATATATATAATATATATATATATATATATATATATATATATATATATATATAAAATAAATATATTTATATATATATTTATATATATATATACAGCAATAGACATTACATTTTACACACCTGATAGGAAAAACTTCATTTACAATTGATGATAATGATAGATAAACTGAACTACATTGCATATTTTTAGAACTATTTAAAAGTAATAATTCTTATGCATAAGGTTTAGAAACAAGGCATTTTAGGTTGAGCAAGATTTTTATCTTCTTGAAATTCTGATTTTTGAAAGAATATATATAAATACAAATTTTCTGTTAGTTGCATTTGTTTTATTGTCGTGATTTTGTCCCTTCATTTTTCAGGTTGTTTATATTCTGGAAAAGAAAGCTCGTTCTGTTGATATTTCCACTCACGACTACTACAGCCTGCTTTTCTCCTTCTTCATATATAGAGAAGACTATCGCAAAGGTGTGTAATTTAACTGATTGGTATTGTGTGTCGATGAAAAAATATTCTCTAAATAGCTTTAAAATTATATAATTTTTCTCCTATATTTTAGTTTTTTCTTTACCTTTTTCATTCCTTTATCAGCCTGTTACCAGTATTATTAGGTATTCCAAACCCATGCCTAGTGTGAGTGGAAAATGGCTGCCGTAACGCAGAATCGGATATCGAGTGCCATTTTCCCTTTCTACTTTCCCCCTTATTTTTAAAATGAAACAAAAGATTATGTGCACCAATGAAATAGTTTTGTTTTCTTTTCAATTGTGACATTAAATGTCAACAAAAACGGGTTCTTTTAAATAGTACTCATGTGCTTTAAAAGTACTATCAACCCGGCTTGGACCGTGAAGACGATCTCTTATTTTTAAACTTCGCCTTATTTAAAAAAGGATAACTTGGCGGTGAATTAACAGATTTTCTCGTGGTTTTCGACAATCTGGACAACGGAGATTTCCTGTCATGCGAGTTCAACAGCATTTTTTCTTTGAGTGGTAGAAGGCGGTTTAAATCTCAAGTAAAGACCAAAATGTAAAAAATATCAGGTCATTTCAAATTTAAAGGTCTTTGCTGTTTCATCAAACAATCGGGGATGCATTTTTACGTCTAAATACATCAACTTTGTATGGAGTTTTAATTCCACGAGTGAGGCAGAGCTACTTTTATGAAGACACTATCCGCAGTTTTCCACTCATTTTGAACGAGGTTGGATAATGGCCGACTGAGAGCAATCGTCGATTCGACGGCGAATGACGGGTTGCGATGGACAGAGATGTCTCAACAAAACGAAACCAGTAAGTAGCTAATGATACATTTAAATATTATTATCATGTTTTAAAAACATTTCTTCCACTGTTTTTGTCTGAAAGTGTGGTGTTTGTGTGTCCGTTTTTCGGTGACTGTAAAGCGAAGTGAGCTAAGTCTAAGTCTCAATCAAGTAGACTGTGGTTTTCACGGTCATCTAATTAATTTGGAAGCATAATGACATCCATTTCACCTATTTTTAACAAATATGTATATTTCGGAGTGTAGGTATAAGAAATTTTGATCGTGATTTTAAGCTGTTAATCGAATAATGCAATTACTAGTTGGGGGGGGGGGGGGGGGGGGGGTGAGATGGCGATTTTTAGCAACGAAATGTCGATGGCACTCGCTAAAAATGACAGGCGCTGATTGGTTGATTCATTGGTTATAAGGTCAAAGGTCTTCCTTGACGGCAACGTAAACATTGGCATTATGAGAAGTTGATTTCTTATTTTCTGAATGCTTCGGAGGATTTAAGCAAGGTTTGTTTAGTACAAGTGCAAATATCTTTTAGTCTTATCTACCGTTCTCTCAATGACTCAATAATTAGTTTTGCACTTTCATATAATATCTGGGACGAGAGTGCAATTGCAGTGCCGTTTTCTTTCTACTCGAGCAGCAGGTATCAAGTTTGGATCTTTAAACTTTCACAAATTAGCATAGACCTATTGCTGCTGTGTAATGTATGTAGCAGATGCTTTCAGCATATTTTTTATTGTGGTGAAGTGAAGCACTGGAGAAATGCTCATACTATTATGACTGCTCATATATTGTACATTGTTTCATTTCCCTTTGGCATTTGTTTATAATTCCCTACTCTTTTTTTCTTCCAACAGTTTCAATTTCAACACCCTTCCCATCTTCTTTGAGGGATGATCCCTTCAAAAGGCTTGCATTTTCCTTATGACTGGCAAAGGTCGTCGACCAAGCCTTCCCAGCCCTGTGCCTCCATTGACAAACAAACTGCTGTGTCAGCTGCACCTGCTAAAGGATGAAGGCAATGCCACTTGGAACGATGTAAGTTCTTTTGCTTTTTAATATTTTGAAAGACATAGAGTATCAGTGCAGTACTCACGCTCCTGGGAGCAGGAGCAAATGTGCTTTAATCAGAGCATATATATATGAATTTGGAGAGATGTTGTACAGTACAACCCAGATATCTCGACGCCGGTCAATGTGCTTGAATCAGAGCATATGTGAATTTGGAGAGTTGTTTTGTATTTTAAAATGTAATTCCGTAACCCGACTCTAGAATGCTTTATCATGTACCGTGATTATATTTAGTGTGCTCAAATCCTGCTAGAACACGCAATTTTTAGTTAAGACTATGAGATGTAGCCCGTGGAGAGTAGTACTATAATCATTGTATATATCTTCGTTAATGTCTTCCTCTCGTTAATGTCTTCCTCTTTTCTGTTTTTGTCATTAACTAGGTACATGATCTTCGTTAACGTCTTCCTCTTTACTGTTTTTGTCATTAACTAGGTACATGATTGGTTTGCTAGAGTTCACTCTGGACAATTCGTAACCGTGTCGCAGTTGCAGCACAGATGCCAGAGTGCCTGGAAAACTGCTGGAGCTCTCGTGCAGGGTGAAAGATGGACTTCATCGGTGCCCCCATAGACTTTAATGAAATTCCTTCTGTTTTAATGGATGTTAGAGAGCGAGAGAAACACCTTAAAGTTGTGAATGCTGTAATCAGTCAGGGTGGTGTTTGCACGACAAAGGAGGAAGTTGATGAATTGATCAGTAGAGACAGAGGGGGTAATAGGGTTGAGAGTCTTAAAGCGCAGATTAGATATAGAAAGTTAGTGCTCCAGGAGAAAGAACTAAGTTTGACAGGTAATTTGGATAAATTGTATCAGTCCCTTATTTCTTGTTTGGGATCGGGAGAATTTGAACCACCTAGAAAGTGTCTTAGGGTCAGTTAAAGTTATCGCCAATGTGCGTATGTTTGATTTAATTAATTTTTTTTTTTTCAGTCTTCTACTACTATTTAGCACCATTGGTTTCAGTTGAATTATGCATGTTTTAGGACCTTTTTCTAAGACTTGTGACTTGTTTTAAATGAAGTTGACATGCCTACTAATGTTTTTCATATCACAATTATGTAGTCCATCAACTATTTTTCATACAGCAGTTCATTCATTATTGCAAATTTTGACCATTATTTGGTGACACATATACTTGCACTGCTTTAAAGTATATCATATTGCATGATTAGTTGTATTGTTTTAGTATAAAGAGATAGCTGAGAGAATACTGAAAATTTTGATATGCGGTTTGTGTATGTAGTCCGGAGGGTTGAAAAGTTATGTTGATTCGAAATACGCCGAAAACGCGAAACTTTCGCTTTTCGTCCGAAATGTTGATTTTTACGTTTTTTGCCAGTTTTGGATGTCTGTAACTTTTTAATTTGACCTATGTCTTGTATGAAAAAAATTAGAGTGTATCTGTGTGCATGGTGGAGTGCACAGATCAACTTTAGGCCGTGTATGATATTCGTATTTTGAGTTGTGTAGCCACCAAAATGGCCCAAATGGCAAAATTTGTCGAAAATGTCGTAAAATTTGACATTTTTCTCATTTTTAGGATCATGTATTTTATCATTGTGTTACGAATGGTTTTATTCTTTTTGCTTTTTTATTTGCCTGGGTTCCACAGATGTTAAAACCCTCCTATTATCATTTGTTGGAGGGTTTCATTCTCATTTACTTGCTTTAGAAGATGACTCAATGTTCATGTTCGATTAATCGTACACATTTTTCTAAGTCCAATAAACTTTGAAAGCCCGTAACTTTTTTGTTTTTTGAGATAATTACATCTGGGTTTTTTGTGTTCTTCGTGGGCTTTGAAGCTATGTCCAAATAGACAGCGTCAGGCGTGCATTTTAAATTTGAATTTTTGGTTTGGAATACCTAGTATTATTTTATTTATTATTTTTATTATTTATAGAAATGGCAAACTTTAAGAAATGATTAGATGAGCTATTTTAAAATCTTGTACAGCTTTGTGGTCTAGTGGTACGACACTCTCCTTTGGACCCACAGGTCTCCGGTTTGAGTCCTGCTGTGCAAAATTGAGTCCTTTACTCTTAATTCTCTCAATGTACTAGGGTGTAAAATAAATTGAGCTTTTGTATAGCGCAGTATCCACTAAATGTGCTCAAAGCACTTTACAAGGGGTCCCTGAACAACAGCAATATTTAACATGTAGTTTGAGACATGACGCCTTTTTGGCAATTTTACAAAAATATTTCTGACAGAGACAATGCTGTCAACGGCCAGGTACTCATTTTACACCTGAGTATGGTGAGATACTGTGAGTAAAGAGCCTTTTCCAAGAACTTAACTATTTGCAGAGCGAGGCTCGAACCCATGATCTTCCGATCCGAAAGCGAGTGTCCTACCACATAGTCGCCAATGACTATCTGGCTGGGAACAGTATACACATCTGTTGTAGAAGAAAAAAATTGTAATTTCACCTCGCAAATGTCTTGCTTCAATCTACATGTTCAATCATTGGTATTGCTTCAGGAACCGTGTCAAGCACTTTTCAAAGTGCATTTATTTGATATTACACTATGTAAAGCTGAAGTTTTTTAGATTTTTATGTAATAATAATATATCTTTATTGTCTACAAAAAAGTGGCAATTTGTCATTTGGTTACACATTTATAACAATACAATATTGACATAGACACACTCAGACAGATGCACACTAGTAACATAGTAGTCATCGAAAAACAAACTTATAATTTTATTTTTGTAGTTGTTGCCTGTCAGATATAATATTTTTAAAAATAGTAATAATAATAATAAAATCAAATTTATGGAGCGCCAATCTCTACCTAACATGTTCAATGGAGCTTTACAAGACACATAGGTGACATGAGAATTTTAAGAAAACCAAATGTTACAACAGCAGATGATCTATTTAAAATTAAAAAAGTCGTCCTTCAGAGCCATTCGGCCCATGGAGCCGGAGTTTTTCCCCAGTTTCTATAGCGTGAAACGGGACAATAGCAATTGCTTGCTATCCTTTGGATAGGACGCTAGTCTATCGCAAAGTACTTTCTGTCAAATCAAACAGACTCAGCTACCCATTCACTGTTGGGTGAACATGGGTATTAGGACAAAATATCGACTGAACCCTGGGATCGATCTCGGTCCCTTTGCATGTGAAGCAAGTGCTCTACCAACTGAGCTATCAGGACCCCCCTAGATGATCTATTAAGTTTAAACTAATAATAATGTTGTCCTCGATTCCTCCCATAGTGGGCAGGGAGGTACATACTGTGTCTTCTATCCCTCTATATCTGTTTTCCAACTTGCTTTCTCTCTTTGTCTTGAAATAAGATCACTTGGTTTTGTCCAGACCCTGGTCGGAGTCCTGGCTGGGAGGGAAACAGTCAAATGTATAGTTAGTTTTGAGAGATGCTATTTTTTTCCTTGTAAATTATCTCTCTGTTATGCACTGTATTATGTTTTGTTTACATATTATATATGATTTGTGAACATTTGAGTGTATTCCTCCTAGTGGGGGCCTGTGCTTGTGTCTGGATGAGACTTTTAGGTGATCTCAAACTAAGTACTTTGATAGTGTGCTCTTGGAATCTACATCTGTTTCCTATTTGAACCAATTCCCCTTTGTCTTGCCTTTTTTTGGGTGCTTTAATTGTAATTCCAGAACTTTTTACTATCCCATTTTCTTCATTTTTACTGGCGCTGATATGACCTTAATGTGTTGCAAGCGCCGTAAAAACCTTAAAAACTTTTTAAAAACATGTCCTCGATTCTTCCCTCAAACGATTGTTGCCAGCTGGCCGAGTCATGTTCGAAAAAGGTCTTCGTCTGGCCCAAGAAGTGTCCGGTCTGTCCAGCCTTCAGCAGCAAGCCCAATGTTATCTCTTCACACTCAACACGCTGAGGCTGGTGAAGCCTGAGTATGCCTGGATCATCAAACCGACCCTGCGTCAAGACAGTTCAAACAACACCAACGTCAAACGCGGCGTGGATGGACAGGACAAGTGGAAAAGGCCAGTCGGTGAGTGAATATATATACATATAGAACAGTGCTGATGGTTTTCCTCGGATCCGCGGAAATCCGCGATTTTTGTGTCAGAGGAGGAATTTCCTCCTTTAAAAAAAAATCACATTTTCCTCAATCAAATTTTCTGGCTTTGAGAGATTTGATGTGTGGTGGAACAAACTGGTGCAGCTTCCCCACTATCCAGAAGATAGCTAGAGTAGTTTATCGTCTCAGTGGCTCTAAAAGTGGGGGTTGGTGAAGTAAACATGTGGTGTAAAGAAAACCATTCATAATTTTCCTCCTTTTTCCCTTTTTGTCACCATCAGCACTGATATAAGGAGTCATTAAAGATAAAAATTATTTTTAAATTGTCTGTGTAGTTTTGATGACAAAGTGCTCGTTTTGTCACAAATGTCAAGCAGTGAAGTTTAGCATGGTCAGTGGTCAGATGGGTGACGGTGGTTGTGGAAAATTCTGGCCCCAATGCTGTTTCCTTAAGTAGACTCTTTACACCCTTCTCGACTCCTGTGTGAATAAGTACCTGGACTGATATTGTTAGAGTGTTAGTACTAATGATGCTCCACATGTGATTGGTACTGTATGAAATGAAAATCTGGTATTTTATGGCCTGCTGGGGGTTTAAATGAGACATTGTGAAGCGCATTACGCATGGCAAATGTATGGAAATGTGCTATATAGATATTTATGTATTTATTTGTTACAATGAATGACATAATCAATCGGATGGTAAAAAAGGTTTGAACTGAGATATTGCCAAGTTTAGTTAGAAGGTCATGAATGATTAAATCAACCCTTTTTGTACACCTTCGGGAAATATCAAAGCTTAATTTCACTTCTAAATATTTTTTACAGCTAGTCAAGTTGAAAAAGTAAGAAATTTGAGAAAAATCACTCGATACTTTTCCCATAGAATCTGACCACAACTTCATGAAAAATCACCCGATTTACTTCAAATAAAGATTAAAATGCTCTGGGGGAGCATAATCATTAAGAAAAAGCACCAAAAAAATGCAAATCCAAAATTTTCACATTCTGACTGACTATGTCATTTAATTAAAAAAATAATTGAGCTTTTATATAGTGCAATATCCACTAAATGTGCTCAAAGCGATTTACAAGGGATCCCTGGTCAACAGCAACATTTAACATATAGGACGGGACACGACGCCTGTTAGGCAATATTACAATTTTTCGGGCAAAGACAACGCTGTTAACGGCCAGGTACTCATTTTACACCGGAGTACGGTGAGAGAAAGTGAGTAAAGGGCCTTTTCCAAGGACTCCAACTATGCGCCGAGCGCGAGGCTCGAACCCAGGACCTTCTGATCTGAAAGCGAGTGTCATACCACTAGACCACATAGCCGCATTGACACATTTATTCATTTATTCATAATTTATTCATTTCTTCCTTTTCCACGTCAGGCAAGAACCAGATGGAAATCTTGGAGCTGGCAGACTTGGAGAGACAATACTTGATGCTTGATGCCAGATTGAGGCTGATTCGACGACAACCGGAAAGTTCACTCAAGTCTGGTAAGGAAAAAAATTAAAATTCATAGAAAAAATTTGATGGGGGTTGAATATAAATAATTATTTACTTTTTACAAATCTGAACAGGTGTCAGCCATTTTGTGACAAAAATGCGAATATAGCCTCAGCGCTCAAAGAGTTTAGAAAAATACAAGAAAAAAAAACAAAACCAAAAAATCAGCCTACCACAATAGGGGATAAAAACAGACATTTTTTTGGAACAATATTTTTCATGGATCTTCCTTTCCAATATTTCTGCCAGAGGAATTGGAAAGGAAGATCCATGGGAAAAAATTGTTCCAAAAAATGTCTGTTTTTATCCCCTATAGATAGTTCGAAGATGACGTCACTCAGGCCTTTGTTATTGTTTTTGCCATCCGCGTTTGTGAGTTGTTCTCACTAAACTGTATTAACCAGACTATAAAAGTTCATGGTTACACAGAGTTTGTGTGTTGGTCCGTTATACTTCTGGATGGCAATGTTGTGAACTCCTTGGCCAAGCGCATTCTATCTATTGTGGTAGTCTGATTTTTTTGGTATTATTTTTTTTACTTTTTTTTTTTTTAAACTCTTTCAGCACTGAGGCTATATTCGCATTTTTGTCCCAAAATGGCTGACACCTGATTGAGGCAGCATGAGGATGACAAGCTAAGACAAAGTTGAATTTGGCGTAAAATCTCAATTAAAATACCCCCCTAGGGCCAATTGAATGTTCTGATGAAAGAAATGATACCATTGGTTCAATTTATAGTACTTTTGTAGAAAGTTGGATTGGATTACATTATTATTTTTGCCTTTCGAGACCAGTCGCACTGTGTGGCCATTGGCCAGTAGAATAGATTCTGCTCTGGCCGCACAGTGCAGCCAATGGCGCTGAATAAGATATAAGGACTTTTGGTCTTTTGCAATACAAGAAATTGTACTTATTCTCTATCATGCCAAATAAAAATTAACCCCGTGTTTCATATCTGTGGCTAAAAATTTAGACTTCTAGCACCTAGTACATACTGACATCATGTGGCTCTGAGGCTGTAATAATAGTAATAATAATAATAAATAATAATGTATTTTATTCATCCAAAAACTGTGGGGTCACAGTTTTCAATGCTGATGGTTTTCCTCGGATCCGCGGAAATCCGTGATTTTTGAGTCAGAGGAGGAATTTCCTCTTTTTTTAAAAAGTTATATTTCCCTCAATCAGATGAACTGGCAGTGGGAGATTTGATGTGTGGTGGAACAAACAGGTGTAGTTTCCCACTCTCTTGAAGTTAGCTAGAGTATCAATGATAGTTTATCATCTCAATTGCTCTAAAAATGTGTGTGTGTGTGTGTGTGTGTGCAGGGGGGGGGGGGGGGGGGGGGGGTGAATGCTTTAAAAGTAAAGGGTTCTTAAAGGCAATAATTCAAAATTTTCCTCCCTTTTCAGTTTTAGGCACCATCAGCACTGAGTTTTGATACCTTTTAATCTCTTCCCTCCTCCACCCCTCCCCAATTCTAGGTCCCATGCCGTCCCCCACCGAAATGTTGTCTCTCCTGTGCTCCGCTGGTCTCTATGACGTCGCTGTCCACATCACCAAGGCATTCTCCTTGTCCACCAGGCCTGTCCTGTCCAGTCTGTCGTTGAGATGCATCACCCTGGCCATCAGCTCCAACACCAACGCCAAATCACTGTGTAAGTGGAAGTATACGGACAGCGAGGCTCAGCGGTACGGTCTGTGCCACACAGCGGGAGCAGCGGGCGCAGCAGCAGGTGATGATCGAACTCTGTCCCTTTCGGTTGAAGTACCTGAAAGGTACAGAGTTCGATCATCACCCGCCGCTGCGCCCGCTGTGTGGCCTTGATTGAGCAATTTGCGGCGCTGCACTGCGGCTGAAGCCTGGGTTATTCCCGTCTTCCCTTGGAATAGACTATAAAGACAAATTTCCCCTATGGGATGAATAAAGGGAAGTTTTAAAATAAATTTTTTTTTTTTTAATTTTTTTTAGGATTGGCTTAAAGAGATGATTTTGAACAATCGATTCATTTAAATTTTCCAGGCTGTGATTTCTCAATGGAAAATCCTTCCTGACTCGTATAATTTTGATGACTAATTTCCTTTTCAAAGCCACTCATTTTGTGGCAGATTTGCTTTTAACATTCGTTTGAATAGTCTAGGCAGCCATATTGTATATGATGAAGAGTTACTCGACGTTTTAGCTGATAAACAATTGGAAAGGAAATGGACAGAGGTAAGAGGACAAATTTTCTTGCAGCCGACAAGTCCAGAGATTGGAACTGTACGCCAAAAAATCATATTTGTATGCCATTTGCCACACGGTGTTTCTTGTTATTCTCCTTACTTCCTGCTGAGTGTATTTTAATCATTTCTGTTTTGACAGGTTTAAAAGTTTTCTTTAAATTGCTTCATAGTTTTATTTTAATCTTTTCTTTGAACTTATGAACTTTTCCACACACATGAACTAGTTTTAAGAATTAGTTATTTACAAAATTGCCCAAAGACAGGAAGTGAGAAGACTGAAGTGTTACTTTTACAAATTGTACACTTTTTATTTCTCAAACTCTTACTTTTTTTGATAAACACTGTTGACACTTTTTCTACGCATTGAGATTGGCAGCCCTGGGTTTCGTCTGCATTGCAGTCAAGTTGTGGCTGTGTGGTCTAGTAGTATGACACTCGCTTTCGGATGGGAAAGTCCTGGGTTCGAGCCTCGCTCAGTGCATAGTTAAGTCCTTGGAAAAGGCTCTTTACTCGCATTCTCTCACCGTACTCAGCTGTAAAATGAGTACCTGGCCGTTACAACAGCGTCGTCTCTGTCCGAAATAAAATGTAATATTGCCTAAAAGGCGCCATGTCTTGTCCTACATGTTAAATGTTTCTGTTGGCCAGGGAGCCCTTGTAAAGCACTTTGAGCACGTTTAGTGGATATTGCGCTATATAAAAACTTTTAAAAAGTGGTTAACTGTCAATTTTTTTGTCTCTTTCCAATCAGTGAAGGACAGTTCCACCTTCCAAGGCGTCCCCACTAACTCATCTACCTCCTCATGGATTTGGCTGAAGGAAAACGACGTCCCGCCCTGTGGGGTGAAAGAACTCAGCCCTGCAGATCAGTCTTGGGCCCTTTTGCAGTCTTACCTCACCAGACTAGAGGATGGAAGTGGTCTATGTCACAAATGTGTCGCCTACACTCTCCTGTCACAAGGATTTCAGCTGCCCACTTGGCTCATTAATTCTTACAAGGTAAGATCGTTTCTGGTTCTCTCTGGAAACATCTCGAATCTGGGTGGGGTTCCTGACCTCCCATCGTGGGCAGGGACAGGGAGGCATTTACTGTGTCTGCTATCTCCACTGTGTCTGCTATCTCCCTATATCTGGTTTCTATCTCCCTATATCTATTTTCCAACATGCTTTTTGTCTTTGTCTTGGTATGGATGAGATTACTTGGTTTTGTCCTGGCCCTGGCCAGATACCCTATCTGGGATGGAAACAGTCAAATTTATAGTTAGGGTTTTGTTAGATGATATTTTTAATTTTCTTGGAAATCATCTCTCTGTTTGTGCATTGTTATTATTTTTGTTTTACATATGATTTGTAAACATTTAAGTGTGTTCCTCTTAGTGGGGACCTGTGCTTATGTCAGGATGAGACTTTTAGGTGATCTCAAAATAAGTTCTACACCTGATTCTTATTTAAACCAATTCCCCTCCGTCTTCCTTTTTCTTGGGTGTTTTGATTGTAATTCTAGAACTTTTTACTTTCCCATTTTCTTCCTTTTTACTGGCGCTGATATGACCTAAACGTGTTGCAAGCGCTGTAAAACCCTTAAGGGGTGGTTTGGGTCTTTTCTAAAAAATTTTTAATAACCTATATTTGGCGGTTTTAATCATTCTGTATCATCAATATAGGGTAAAAAACAACATTTATGGTGACAAATTCTAATTATCTGTGTTGATACCCATTTTGCGATCTAATTTGAGGGTCTGACATCAAAAAATATAACAATCTTGTGGCAAACGTTCCACAAAAACTAATGAAGGAATGACCTCCATATTCTTCCCTCTTGTCAATATTGTACCATAGTGTGTCACCATAGAGAGATTTTACGGCTTAAGCTTATGGAATTTTTATTAGATCATTACAAAGTTGAGAATCAAAATGTTATGACAAAATTGATGTAAAAAATTCAGATTTAGGATTATAATTTAAAATTCACAAATCTTATTTAAAAAATCTCTCTATGGTGACATAATACATTATCTCTGTGATAACTGTGGAAATTTTCACACAATTTCATTGAATAGATTCTGAGAAACGTTTGACACAGTATCCCATACCCTTAGAAAAATGACATATTGAGAAAATAGCAAAATGGCTTCCCGTTTTTCACACATTTTTACTACCTGTACCATTTTCGACCTTGTATTTCGTGCCTTTACAGTCTACTTTAAGAATTTGGACTTCAATTATATTATTTCTAAGATAATAAAATATCATTTTCCACCAAAATCTCAAAATCAAATTTTTGAAGGATATTCCTAATAATTAGACCCAAACCGCCCCTTAAAAAACAAACTATCTAGCTTATTTCAAAATTTATCTGACCTAAGACAATTATCAAACAAACATTAACTCACTCAACCCTAACACCGACTATATCCGTAGTATACCCTGGGTTACTTCTACCCCATGCCTATTTATTACATTTTTATGAGACAAATTATAGGCGTAGTATCAAAGCTACTGTTTTTTTAGTTTTTGCATGTTAGTGATAGTTGAATAAAACTATCTATGTATATGTTCATTTCTAATACATTTTTTCCAATTTTTAAAAGTAGCAAAAATCTCCAGTATTGAGTGAGTTAAGCAGATACAAACTTTTCAACCCCCTCCCATCTCATGCAGGTTGTTGATGTGTCATCCTTGCTGCGTGTCTACTTGACCTTTGACCTCCTGTTGCCAGCTTCCAATTTAGCCATAGAGTATTTAGAAGGGTCGGAAGATGTTTTGAGGGGAATGGACGTGCCCAAATTTGGACTTAAGGTAAGCAGCAAAAGAATATAGAAGTTTAAAATTAAATTGAGTTTTTATATAGTGCAATATCCACTAAATGTGCTCAAAGCGCTTTACAAGGGGTCCCTGATAAACAGCAACATTTAACATGTAGGACGGGACATGCCGCCTGTTAGGCGATATTACACTTTTTCGAACTAAGACAACGCTGTTAACGGCCAGGTACTCGTTTTACACCTGAGTACCGTGATAGAATGTGAGTAAAGAGTCTTCCAAGGACTCAACTATGCGCCGAGCGAGGCTCGAACCCAGGACCTTCTGATCCGAAAGCGCGTGTCATACCACTAGACCATATAGCCGCACAAAGTACATAACAGCCGTCAGTAGACTTGCCATATAGACAGGGTTTTAGTCAGAATGTATGGTCTTGACAAGAGGTCGTTTTCGTTGTGTTTGATACCCGAAAAAATAAAAAAACATTTAAATTAATTACATTTGGAATTAGCATTAAGTCAACACTCTTAAAGTCGACGTCTGCTTAAAAGTCAACATCTCTTGTGCGGTTATGTGGTCTAGTGGTATGACACTCGCTTTCGGATCGGAAGGTCCTGGGTTCGAGCCTTGCTCGACGCATAGTTGAGTCCTTGAAAAAGGCTCTTTACTCACATTATCTTACCGTACTCGGGTGAGTACCTGGCCGTTAACAGCGTTGTCTCTGTCCGCAAAAATTGTAATTTTACCAACCAGGCGTCATGTCTTGTCCTAAATGTTAATTGTTGCTGTTGGCCAGGGAACCATTGTAAAGCACTTTTAGTGGATATTGCGCTATATAAAAGCTCAATTTAATTTAAATTTATCTCTTGTGGTCCCAAATTTTCTGTTGTTTATTTAAAAGCTTTCCATTGATAATGGATAAATTCGATTTTCTCAATGTGAGGCGTTCTCTCTAGTCCATCGGTGTTGGCTTCATCAGGACTCCATTGGAATAGCCTTCAACAGTCGTAACGTCACTTCCCTCGTAATGACGCATCGTAACTTAGTAACTGGCTCTAAACTATCGGAACAACGGCAGACCTCCTTATGAAATATTTCTGCGACGAGCATTAGGAAAAGCATATCCAGAGGGGAAAAAAACATTATAAATCTGATCATGTTTTGACTTTTACACATTCTGATCGCAAGACATATGAAAAGTTCTAGCCAGCTTGACGAATAAAAAGTACAGATTTTCTTTTTGTTTAGAACCACAATGGCCGCCGTTGCTGACTATTGAATCCAATTTGGAAGGAAAACATAATGATAATAATAATGTGGAAGAATTTAATTTTCATTGGTTTGTTTTGGTTTACTGTTGAAAAATACTCCAAAAACTGAAGGGCTGGCATCACAGGGGTAGCTGGAAAAGCTTTTATCAAGGCATTGAAAAGGTCTGGATCAAGCTCTATTATCGCTGGTTTATTGGTTTATAGAAACACTTTGCCAGCATCCAACTGTAGCCACTGTTAACTTATAGCCTGACACTAGAACCCTCTATGACTTACAGTTTGAAGTCAGTTTTTAGGTTTTGCAGCGTCTAGTGAGTTAAATAATAATAATAATGGTATAGATTTATAGTGCACTAAACCTCCCTTCATCAGGAGGGCTCTGAGTGCATAACATAGATTAAGCCCTAACACAGTACACGAACAACACTAATCATACACATAATCAAAAGAAAGCCTGTCGGAATAAGAATGTCTTCAAGAGCTCAAGGATACAAGTGATCCCATTGTTTGAGCTATTGAATACAACTCACAATTTGTTTTCTTTTGTGGCCAAAGACTTGTCTTTTGTCATTTTTTGGTCAGTGTCAGGCTAGACGTTAAAGATGGCTGCGATTCAACCCAGAAAAACTGATGACAAAGCTAGATTATTTCTTTAATTTTATTCACAATCTGAAACGGTGAGAATGATAAAGTATAAATAATGGAAAATACCAGAAACCATCAGCATTCCTTGCCTGGGATCGAACCCCACACCTGATGACTGGCAATCATGAGGTCTAAGATTAGATCCCTTTAAAAAAATAAATAAATAAATAAAATTCCTTTTATTCATCCCATAGGGGGAATTTGTTTCTAGGGTCTATTCCAAGAGAAGACTGGAATAACACAGGCGTCAGCCACAGTGCAGCGCCGCAAATTGAGCTAGGGTGAGGTGATTTGCTCAAGGTCACACAACACAGCAGCGGGTGATCAAACTCTGTACCTTTTGGATACGAAGCAAAGACCGTACCGCTGAGCCACGCTGGCCCCGAGTAAGAGAAGGCAATTTGTCTTGCACTTTTATAGCCTTTTCTTTAAAAGATAATAAATAATAGTTAATATAATAGCTAGAGGAAAGGACAGATCACTTAGAACGGAATGTTTTAGACTCAAAACCCTTCCTCAGCCAATGGCAAAAACTGTTTAAAGGTTAATACTTCAATATGTAGTATCTAATTGTGGATGAAGAAGGATTTTGAGCCTGAAATACTCTGTGTTAGAATTTCATTTGGTTTGATTCATTAAATATCTTAGAATTAACAACTTGGAAAGAAATCTCAACTACAAATTCTCATCTTCCCCCCCCCCCCCATTTCTCATTTGACAGAAAGCAATTCCAACATCCCAGTTTTCCGTGTGGGTCCCCTATACGTCTTTAGACCAACTCCTTGTGGCCCTGAGTGAACAAGACAACCCCACTTATGTCAATGTAAGTCCATGATGATGATGATACTAAATGAAAAGCATTTGTATGAGTAGCACATTTCCACGACTCGTATTCTAACACTTTTTTTTAAAGTATAGAAATATGAACTTAACCGCTTTTTTTAAAAAATAGAACAAAATATTTCACGAAACATTTCGGGCTCAAACCCTTTCAGCACATGTTTATTTTGACTTGACGTTTTGTATTTCCTTTTTTTTTAAAATTATTTTTGTTGTCGGAAGTCATATAGTGTGTGTGTGTGGGGGGGGGGGGGTGTCCTTGAATTGAATTACGTGTTGCAAGCCCCATTACAATAATAATATACTAAAAAAGCATATTTATCACTGAATTGCATGCTAATTCATCCCCGTGCATTTATTTTGATGATAGTCAAATATCATTGTGACATCCTCCATTTTTCTGTCTCCACAGATCTACAGGAAATTGAAAGACCAAATCCAAACGTATCAATCCAAAGTTTACGACCTTTCCCAGCGACTCACCGAGGCATGACTGAAGTACTGATAAAATTGTTCTCACTGGTGACTAACTAGAATCAATGTTCAGGGATGCCACTTTTCCGGTTTTAGCCGGAAATCCGGTTTTTTTACCACCAGCCGGTTTTAATCCAGAACCTCCGGTTTTTGTCCGTCGTCACTATTCAAAAAAAGAATAATTTTTTTTAAAGAAGAAAAAAAAATCGCGGTAGTTTATCTCCGCCCATCCCCATCACTAAATTTGCCGTGTCAAACATTTCCCTCAAAACCCCAATATCACCATTATGTCTTATGTCATATTTTGACACCTGTGCAATAGTCTCGTGAAATTTAGTGACTGTCCCGTTTTTATGACGTCGGGCCAGACTGAATGGCACCAGATGTCACAATTGACACAGACGACCAGTGGTGTTCTTTGATTAGCTAGTAGTTGAAGGGGAAGGGGAGGGACAAATCTCTCTCTCTCTCTCTCTCTCTCTCTCTCTCTCTCTCTCTCTCTCTCTCTCTCTCTCTCTCTCTCTCTCTCTCTCTCTCTCTCTCTCTTCCCCCCCCCCCTCCCTCCCCCCTTGCCTTTCTTTCCATTTCTCTTTTCTTCTTTTTTTTTTTTGTTTTTGATATAGAATTCCTAAGATCAATTCATAAATTATTCTCTCTTTCGCTAACCATCCATTAAATTATCTGGTTATACAGAGATAATACATTAGCCTAGAATAAAGCAATGGTGGTTGGCTTAGTTTATTCTTCTGTCTTTTTACCTTTTGACTATGGCTTTTGTGAGATTCCTGGGTTGTATTTATAAGCTGAATAACCACTAGGTTTCGGTAAAAAATAAAATATATTGTAACCTGCTTTATAAAGTAAAAATCAAAACAAAACTACACTTTCTGGCCTTTTATTTGAATAACATTGTAGGCCTTTAACATGTGGAAAGGACAATTCATTAAATGTTTACAAAAGTAAATTTATGTTTAATGATAAGAATGGATTTATACTAGTAATAGTAATATATTACATAATACCAATACAAAACTATGTTCCTGTTATTTTTACACTTTGCTTGCGTTTGACCGATAGACGGAGACATTTTCATCCTTTTTGACAAATTGCTATTATTATCACTGAAAAAAAAAACACTCACCAAAACCACTACATCATCTCTACAACCACCACCACATCATCATCCCTACCAACACTACTACTGCAAATAACACCACATCATCCCTACCACCAGAACTACTACAACTACCACCACATCATCATTCCTACCACAACTATTACAACCACTACCACACAATTATCTCTAAAAGACCACCACTACTACAACCACCACCACATCATCATCCCTACCACCACCACTACTACTACTACTACTACTACTACTACTACTACTATTACTACTACTACTACTACTACTACTACTACTACTACTACTACTACAATCACCACCACATCATCATCCCTACCACCACTACCACATCATCCCTACCACCACTACTACTACTACAACTACCACTACATCATCATTCCTACCACAGCTACTACAACCACCACCACACAATCATCCATACAACCAGTACTACTACAACCACCACCACATCATCATCCCTACTACAACCACCAAATGTAATTACACTTTCAACTTTTGAAATTCTCCGAGTCGTGTCAGGAATTGCTGCGAGACAAATTTTGGATCGCATCTCAGTGAATTTGAGTGAAGTTCAAATTTATAGGTTATGGTTGCATGGGTGGGTCATGATCTTCACGATGAAAAATTTTCTCCTTTTATGTGACCAGTCATTCTCACCCCTGATAGCTATTGATATTAATTTGTCTATATTATGTTTTCAGCACCTTATTTTATCAATTTGAAAACCGTTAACTCTCCTTTCTTTTGTGTGTTATTTGCTCTCAATTGCGATGATAAGTACTGAAACAATATTCCAAATTTGATATTTTTCAAATCCCTACAAAGCCCTTGACGTTGATTTGTATCTCGTCCGTGCAAGTTTTCAGGCTTTTAAAAATTTACCTGGTGGCATCCCTGAATGTTGGAATGTCGTGTGTTTGAGTTTGGACTTTTACGTAAAATCATGACTGTAATTAATAAAGATTTTAAAAACGAGATGATTTGTTTTCTTTTCATATCAATTCCTTTATTTCTGTGAAATAGCACGGAAATTGATGAGGCGGGATACAGGGGGAGGGGGGCGATAGAAGACACGGCAAGTACCTCCCTGCCCATTTTGGGAGGTCGGGATTTGGCAAAAATATCGGCCACATCAGTGAGTTGTTTTCAAAATAACCAATCATTTCTCAACATTTATGAAGTTCTTGACCAATCCCCGAGGCTCAGTGGTGGGTATGGATTGAAAATTTGTCAACACACCAGCAGAAGGTTATCCTGATAAGCCATCCCAAAATATTTTACATTCCAGTAACGGACCTATCACGAAATCTTATTTAAACTCCCTAGTGGCCCCTAACTTTTGTTGAGCAAAATATAGATATAGTACAAGTGCATTACACAATCCCTCCCCGCCTCCCCTCTTTTCACTTAATTAATTGCTCACCTTTTATAAATTTCTATTGTTCTATTTTAATTTTTGCTTCCTTACAAAGGAGCATACTATTCCCTCCCTGCCCATCAATGTTTTTGTGTATTCATCTTAACAACACCACTACCACATTATCTCATTTATCCTGTTTGTTGATGAAGGAGAAACCTGAAATGTCCATTTTAACTGATTTCGTATATTTAGTTGAAGTTTACATTCAATTTCACATTGTTATTTATTGCTTCGAGCAGCACCATTTACATTTCACACATAATAGCAAGTTAACGTTTACCTTCCCAAATTTTGTTTGTTTTGTTTTTAAGGGTTTTATGGCACTTGCGACACATTAAGGTCATATCAGCGCTAGTAAAAAGGAAGAAAATGGGTTAGTAAAAAGTTCTAGAATTACAATTAAAGCACCCAAGAAAAGGTAAGACAAAGGGGAATTAGTTCAAATAGGAAACAGATGTAGATTCCAAGAGCAGACTATCAAAGTACTTAGTTTGAGATCACCTAAAAGTCTCACCCAGACACAAGCACAGGTCCCAACTAAGAGGAATACACTCACAAACATTTACAAATCATATAAAATGTAAATAAAACACAATTCAGTGCATAAGAGAGAGAGAGAGAGATGATTTAACAAGGGAAAAAAGATCATCTCCCAAAACTCTCCCAAAACTATACATTTGACTGTTTCCCTCCCTGCCAAGGACTCTGGTCAGGATCAGGACAAACCAAGTAATTTCATCCCAAGATAAAGACAGTATGTTGGAAAGAAGATAAAGGGGGATAGAAGACACAGTAAGTGCCTCCCTGCCCACTATGGGAGGTCAGGAACCCCACCCAGAACGACGAGGAAGAAAACGAATATCTGCCCTAAGACTCTTCAGGTTTTTTTCCTTGTCGATCGTTGTAGATTGGGAAAATAATCGTTAACTTATTACCGATTTGAGAGAAGAGTAAAGGCTAGTAAGTCACAAAATTAAATCCAATGTTTCTTTCAAAGTTGACATACTATAGAATCTATCCGCTGTCACAAATAGGATTCCTGCATCTCTTGGGATCTCCCAGTCAGCCAGTAGGTCGGCTCACCGCTCACAGTCTGGTGAGAGAAAGTACCATGTTTTTATTTATTCAGCATTAATCTTGCTTAAATATTATAATAAAAAGGTTTTAAAAGAACAAAAGTATAGTCTACTCATTTTAAATGGTGAATTATGAGTTGATCGACTAATCATCTACATTGAAAGGACAGCTATGCTTGTGTGTATATATATATATACATACATATACTTATTTTATATATATATATATATATGTGTGTGTGTGTGTGTGCGTCTATATATGTGCTTGGAGATGTGGCATTCATTATGGTAACCCTGCAAAATGCGTGATAAGGTGAAAGAAGAAGAGTAAGAGGCGACAGGTCATAAATATTAATAAAAAAGGAAACCTTGGCGTCCAGAGGGTTCCTCAACTCCATAGAGTAACTTCCCTTGGTCTGGAGGTGTTCACGGGTTGAAGAGGAAATGTGGATTCTTTGGGCTGGAAATAGAAAATAAAATCAAATCAATGTAAAAATAGATTAATATGCTTTTTTTAAATCATTTTTAAAGGGTTTATGGACGTCTTTTGCACACTAAGATCACTTCAGCGCGAGTAAAACTTGTAAAATGGGATAGCCAAATATTCTAAATTTACTGTGTCTTCTATCCCCCTTTATCTGTTTTTCAACATGCTCTCTGTCTTTTGTCTTAGAATGAGATTACTTGGTTTTGTCCTGGCCCTGGCTGGGAGGAAAATAGTCAAATGTATAGTTAGAATTTTGAGAGATGACTTTTTTTTTGTCTTGTAAATCATCTCTCTGTTATGCACTTTATTATGTGTTGTTTACATATTATTTGTCAACATTTGAGTGTATTCCTCTTAGTGCATGCGTCTGGATGAGACTTTTAGGTGATCTCAAACTCAGTACTTTGATAGTGTGCTCTTGGAATCTACTTCTGTTTCCTATTTGAACCAATTCTCCTTTGTCTTACCTTTTCTTGGATGCTTTAATTGTAATTCTAGAACTTTTTACTATCCCATATTCTTCCTTTTTACTGGTGCTGATATGACCTTAAGTGTTGTAAGCGCCGTAAAACCTTTAAAAACAAACTAATCTATCACAGTTGAAAACAACGAAAATAAAGAAAGGGGAACTAGTTAAATTGAGCTTTTATATAGCGCAATATCCACTAAACGTGCTCAAAGCGCTTTACAAGGGGTCCCTGGCCAACAGCAACATTTAACATTTAGGACGGGACATGACGCCTGTTAGGATAATATAGAATTAATATATCTATATATCTACACAAAAACAAACAAACAAATAAAAATAAAACACATTTCTGAGGAAAAAAAACCACCTTTCTAGCTAAAGACTACATTTTTGGAATGCTTTTATTTGTATATTTCTGTCTGTTTTCTCGTACCCATCGTTAACGTAGCCTGACACAAGAACCCACTTGGACTTATAGTTTGACGTCATTTTTTAGGTTTGTGTAGCATCTAGTGAGTTGTCGTTAGTAGAGCTCATGGAAACAAGTGATTCCATTGGTTGAACTATTGAATACAACTCACGATTTGTTTTCTTTTGTGGCCAAAGACTGGCTCTTTTGGTCAGTGTCAGGCTATGAGTTATCGATGGCTAGGTTTTCTTCGGTATTGAATCACCCAAAAATAAAATCCAAATGCATCTACACACATGGATTATTTATGGTAAATACCATGGTCAAGGCACTTTACAATATTTTAAAATCAACTACTGATGGAACAGAGTACATTTTATACATAGAAGGATACATGCAGGCCGTTAGGCGCTTGTCAAATTTTTGCACAAAGACAACGCTTTGATATTTCTGTACACCTCCCAGGATAACAAGCAGACGAACAAACACAACGAAAAACAAAGATAACTTATGCTGAAAGGGTTACCAATACAATATATGCACACATAAGGCGCGCAAACTCTCTCTCTCTCTCTCTCTCTCTCTCTCTCTCTCTCTCTCTCTCTCTCTCTCTCTCTCTCTCTCTCTCTCTCTCTCTCTCTCTCTCTCTCTCTCTCTCTCTCTCTCTCTCTCTCTCTATCACACACACACATATACAATGACAACTTACGAAAGCTTTGATTTTCGCACAGCAAGGCCGATCTCAAGGTGTTCCCAAAGACACAAAGACGTGGGGTCACCTTACCGACTACGCCAACCATTGCAGGCCCTGAGTTCAAACCTGAAATCAATTATATTTTTTATTACTGCTCAGTAATTTAAAAAAAAATTCAAGAACACATAGCGTCAAATTAATTTATAGGGCCTAACCAATATGTTTCAACAGTCGTGACGTCATTTCCTTCGTAAACTATCGGAACAATGGCGGACACCCTTCTGAAATACATCTCCGACGAGTATAAAAGTGTATCCAGAGTAGAAAAAATTTTTAAGTCTGATCATGTTTTGACTTTTATACATTCTGTTCACATGACATGTGAAAAAGTTCAAGCCATCATGAAGAACAAAAATTACCGATTTTCTTTGTTTAGAACCAAGATATTGGTTGCTGGACGGACGCACATAATTGAAGGTCTGATAACAGGACTTAATCATGGGCCTATTGTAACATTGTTGTATTGGAGTATGTTTTGGTGGGTTTGAGAGTATTTCCCTACAACATTGAGGCCACGATAATTGGATTGTCGGACCTGGAAATAAGAAGACGTCGATACAAACCTATTCGGATGTCCAAGAATTCGTTGTATGAGCTCTGTGGTCGATGGAGACAGTTGTGGAAGGTGTCTAGGAGAACCAGCGACACGTCAGCCATTACGGGGGCGTGGTCGGGATTGGGGACCGGAAAACCACTCAATAACATGGAGGAATCGCATATCGTGTCAACCTGGTGATGGGAGAGATAGATGGATGGATAATTATATATATATATATATATATATATATATATATATATATATATATATATATATATATATATATTATATATATATACATATATATATATATATATATATTTATATAATTGTAATATTTACCACGATGTTGGAGTCAGTATACCGACGTTTCAGGCCTTTCAGCCATCGTCAGGACTGTGTGTTACATAAGTTTGGTTTGTTGTGTGTTGTTGCTTATTGAATTATCCAACACGATTCAATATATATATATATATATATATATATATATATATATATATATATATATATATATATATATATATATATATACATAGAGAGAGAGAGAGAGAGAGAGATGGGGGGGGGGGGGGGACAGAGAGATTTATCGTTTGATATTCATTTTATGAATTTTTGTTTAAAAAATATTTTTTTAACATTTGAGATTTCAATTTAATTCGCAGTCTACTTTTCATTTCAATCAGGAAAGAAGAAGAAGAAGAAGAAGAAGAAGAAGAAGAAGAAGAAGAAGAAGGAGTAGAGAGGTAGGAGGAGGATAAGGAAGAGTAAAATGTGAAGGAAAAGGAAAAGGAGAGGGAGAGGGACGAAGAGGAGGAGGAGGAGGAAGAGGGGAAATGTGTTTACCTTCCACACGTTGAGGTTTCCAATCAGTTTGTCGACCATATCATCAATGTCTTGTAACATCTGTAAGGCCTGTCGATGAGTCAAAGTTGAGGCAAGGAATCTAATAATTTTTTAAATTGAGCTTGATATAGCGCAATCTCCACTAAACGTGCTCAAAGTGTTTACAAGGGGTCCCTGGACAACAGTAACACTTAACATGTAGGACGGGACATGGTACCTGTTAGGCGATATTACAATATTCTCGGACAGACACAACGCTGTTTACTGCCAGGTACTCATTTTACATCTGAGTATGCTGAGAGAATGTGAGTATAGATCCTTTTCCAAGGACTCAACTATGCGCCGAACGAGGCTCGAACCCAGGATCTTCCGGTCCGAAAGCGCGTGGCATACCACTAAACCACATATATAGCCGCATTGTGACAAAGTTATCTAGTTGAGATATGTATCACCATAGCGTGTAGATCAAGGCATTTGGAAACTCTAACTATAATCTCTCTCTCTCTCTCTCTCTCTCTCTCTCTCTCTCTCTCTCTCTCTCTCTCTCTCTCTCTCTCTCTCTCTCTCTTATATATATATTTATTATTTATATATTTATATTCTCTTATTTATATATATATATATATATATATATATATATATATATATATATATATATATATATATATATATATATATATATATATATCACAATCTAATATAAATATGTATTCTGTGTTTACTTGAAAAAGGCCAAAGGCCGAAACGTCGTTTGTTTTGTGTTGTTCATTCATGAGTCAGATTAACTCCCCGTCTCCACGGAGAAAGCAGCTCACCAGTTATGAACGGTTTTGAAGTCAAACACAAATCGGCTATGTGATCTAGTGGTATGAGACTCGCTTTCGGGCCGGAAAGTCCTGGGTTTGAGCCTCGCTCGGCGCATAGTTGAGTCATTGGAGATGGCTCTTTACTCACAACTCTCTCACCGTACTTAGGTGCAAAATAAGTACCTGGCCTTTAACAGTCGCCTAAAAGGTGTCATGTCTCGTTTTACATGTTACGTGTTGCTGTTGGTCAAGGAACTTTTGTAAAGCGCTTTGATCACATTTAGTGGATATTGCGCTACATAAAAGCTCACGTTTTTAAATATAATATTGAGCTTTATATAGCGCAATATCCACTAAATGTGCTCAAAGCGCTTTACAAGGGGTCCCTGGTCAACAGCAACATTCAACATGTAGGACGGGACATGACGCATGTTAGGCGATATTACAATTTTTCGGACAAAGACAACGCTGTTAACGGCCAGGTACTCATTTTAAACCTGAGTACGGTGAGAGAATGTGAGTAAAGAGCTTTTACCAAGGACTCAACTATGCGCCGAGCGTGAGGATCGAACCCAGGACCTTCCGATCCGAAAGCGAGTGTCATACCACTAGACCACATAGCCGCTCAAAAAAAGATCAAGTTTGTATTTATTCTGGTATCGGTGGCGTAGTACATCATGCATGTCTTGTCTGTTGTTTGTTTTTTTTTTAATTAAAGCGTTGTTGAGTGTGATCAATGACAAGATGGTTACGAGACTATTTGCCCAGGTTTTGTATGGTATGTAAAGCATCTCGCAAACAGACACACATACAGACGTATGAACACATTAACTCAGTTGACTCAGGTGTAAATGAGTCCCGGACAAAAGCGAGTTAGGAATATTTTTAATGTTTGGAAGCTGAATGAAATATAAAATGGAGCTTTTATTAAGCGCAATATCCACGAAACGTGCTCAAAGCGCTTTACAAGGGGTCCCTGGCCAACAGCAACATTTAAATGTAACATTTAGGACGAGACATGACGCCTGTTAGTCGATATGCATTGTTTTTCGGACGGAGTCAACGCTGTTCACGGCCAGGTTTTACACCTAGACCTGAGTACGGGGAGAGAATGTGAGTAAAGAGCCTTCTCCAAGGATTCAACTATGCGCCGAGCGAGGCTCGAACCCAAGGCCTTCCAATCCAAAAGCGAGTGTCATACCACTAGACCACATAGCGGCACAAATAGTTTTGCCCGCTTCGCCCACAAAATTATCACCCTCATGAATATTTAATAGAGGAATTCCATTAGCCTGGAATCTGACCAGGCATGTCAAACGCCTGCTGGTTGCAGGTCGTCTAATCGGGACGGCATCGTCTCGCTGAAATCGTTTCAATTAAGCGACGTCCCATTTATCAGATTCCCTTTGTCACCTCTATGACAACAGCCCATCAAGATACTTTTGCAGTGGCTATAAATAGGACTAGAAAGCAAAATTTTATATGTTTGCCTAATATCTTATTTTTAAATTTTCGCCGCATTAATTTTTTTTTTAAATTTGAGCTTTTATATAGCGCAATATCCACTAAACGTGCTCAAAGCGCTTTACAAGGGGTCCCTGGCCAACAGCAACATTTAACATTTAGGACAAGACATGACGCCTGTAAGGCGATGTTATAATTTTTTAGGACATAGACAACGCTGTTGACGGCCAGGTACTCATTTTACACCCGAGTACTGTGAGAGAATGTGAGTAAAGAGCCTTTTCCAATGACTCAACTCTGCGCCGAGCGAGGTTCGAACCCAGGACCTTCCGATCCGAAAGCGATTGTCATACCACAAAACCACATGGCCGCATTAAGCAAGTGTGTAGTCGTTGTGGTAGATGAAAGAGAATGCGTTACCCTAATGTATAATTTCACATACATACAGAACTATCATTACACCTAGATAGATATATCACATAAAGAGGCCAAAATGAATCAAGGAAATGTGCATCTTTCCCCCGTGGCAATCCACTACATATACAATACTCCTCAACAGTTGTAACGTCACTTCCTTCCTAATGACGCATGGTAACTTAGTAACACTGGTTCTAAACTATCGGACGCCCGTATGAAATATTTCTCCGGCGAGCATAAAAGCGTATCCAGAGGGGAAAAAAACCATAAATCTGATCATGTTTTGACTTTTACACATTCTGATCACAAGGCATATGAAAAGTTCTAGCCAGCATGAAGAATAAAAAGTAATGATTTTCTTTGTTTAGAACCAAGATGGCCGCCGTTGCCGGGCGGCGTGACACCAGACTACTGAATCCAATTGTAACCAATGCGGCATGCCTCGCCAACAGCAAATCATCATTGCGGTGATGTGGTCAGTGGTATGACACTCGCTTTCGGATCCAAAGGTCCTGAGTTCTAGCCTCGCTCGGCGCATAGTTGAGTCCTTGGAAAAGGCTCCTTACTCACATTCTCTCACCGTACTCATGCGTAAAATGAGTACTTGGCCGTTAACAGCGTTGTCTCTGTCCGGAAAAAAAAGTGTAATATCGCCTGACAGGCATCATGTCTTGTTCTACATGTTACGTGTTGCTGTTGGTCAGGGACCTCTTGTAAAGCGCCTTGAGCACATTTAGTGGATATTGCGCTATATATAAGCTCAAAAAGCTCAATCATTACACGCGCGGAGGTTGTGTGGGTTGGACCCGCGATCTCCAGTAGTCGGTGAGAGAG
>NC_088367.1:7784846-7792346 GCF_034508935.2 Berghia stephanieae | reverse complement strand
ATCGCGGCTGAACTCTTTGAGTCTTACAAATGTTGATTGAGATCAAAAGAGTGAAAGTTAATCCAATCTGAATAATACGTCGACCTGCATCGAAGCTGCTTTTGCTCGACAAAATCGATACAGGACTGTCATATGGTTTGTTTTCAATCAAATTGTTCAGTCTGTGGTGGACTAAGAACAATGTTTTTACAACAACTGGTTTGAGTTTACCATATATGTGTATGATATTGTGATAGTGGACGGACACTCAACTTCGGTTAATCGCAACAACATTATCGCTGATCCCAATGTGTTGCGATTATCCGAAGTGAAAAAAAAATATTTTAAAATTGCGCTTTTACATAGCGCAATATCCACTAATCGTGCTCAAAGCTCTTTACAACTGTGAACTGTATAGGGTATATATATATAAAAAAGAAAAAAATGCTCTCAAGCATATACCTCGAGTATGAAATATTTTACCTTTCGTTGTTAGAGTCCTCTGATGTCCCTCGTAGGCGCCGTTTTTACAGATTATCTGTTTGAACAAAATTCCCAGAGAATACACGTCGGATTCTTTGGTCCAGCATTCCTTGTTACCCTCTAGGCGAGACCTCAGTCTCTCTGGAGACGTCCAGAAAAGATCTAGTAATAAAAGACGAGTGATTTTATTTTTAAACTGTTGCTTTTAAGGGTTTTACGGCGTTGGCGACACATTAAGATCATATCGGCGTCAGTAAAAAGTAAGAAAATGATAGGAGGGGGGGGGTAAGCGTGGCTCAGCGTTAGGGTCTTTGCTTCGTACCCAAAAGGTAACGAGTTTGATCACCCGCCGCTGCGCTGTAACCTTGAGCAAGTCACCTTGCCCTAGCTCACTTTGCGGCACTGCACTGCGGCTGACGCCTGGATTATTCCAGTCTTCCCTTGGAATAGACAAATTTCCCCTTGGGGATGAATGAAGGGAATTTTATTTATTTATTTTATTTTATTTTATTTATTTATTCAAAAAATTATCGAATTACCAATTAAAGCTCTTATGAAAAGTAAGACAAAGGGGAATTGGGTCAAATAAGAAACATATAAGGATTCTAAGAGTACACGATCGGTGAACGTAGTTTAAGATCACCTAAAATCGACGTGTACAAAAATGCAGGTCTGACATCATAAGGAATTGGGTTGTCAGACCTGCAAATACGTACACGGCGTCTAAAAGTCTCAGCCAGCCACAAGCACACGACCCCACTTAGAAGAACACACTCAAATGCGTACATTATATGTACATTCAAAACAATAAATGTAATATAATACATTACAGAGAAGAGGATTAATAAGGAAAAAAATATATTATATCATTTCCCAAAACTAACACTGTATATTTAATAATAATAATAATAATAATAATAATAATAATAATAATAATAATAATAATAATAATAATAATAATAATAATAATAATAATAATAATAATAATAATAATAATAATAAATGGCATTTAGATAGCGCTTTACTCCGTTGTCACGGGCTCTAAGCACTTTACAGTGATATAAAACAAAACATATTACAGTAAGACAAGTTTGATGGAAAAGTGATACGAATTCAATTTAACAACAATAAAATAAGATAATAGTATTGCAACAGTATGACGTAAAAAGATAAAACTTTAAGCGAGATTTGACTATTTCTCCTCAGCCAAGGACTCCAGAAAGGGCCTGGACAAAACCAAGTAATCCCTTTCCAAGACATGGACAGAAAGCTACTAGTAAAACAGATATAGGGATATTGAAGACACAGCAAGTTCCCGCCGTGGAAGGTCAAAAAGTTAATGTTTCATTGTCCAAACATCAGAGACACACGGGGACTATGAAGTCAATACTGTTTGAGATAATGTAAATGAAAAAAATAAAAATAAATAAATAGATATAATTCTGGTTTTGCCAATTGGATGATTTTAAATTAATTTTCAGGTTGATGATGGTGATGATGATGACGATGATGACGATGACGATGATGACGATGATGATGACGATGATGATGATGATGATGATGACGATGATGATGATGATGATGATGGTGATGATGATGATGATGATGATGATGTGATGATGATGATGATGATGATGTGATGATGATGATGATAGATGATGTGTGATGATGATGATGATGATGATGATGATGATGATGATGATGATGATGATGATGATGATGATGATGATGATGATGACGATGATGATGATGATGATGACGTATGAAATGATCATGATATACATGATATATATCATCTCATCATCATCATCATCATATCATCATCATCATCATCATCATCACCATGACATCATCATCATCATCATCATCACCATCATCATTATCCATCATCATCATCATCATCATCATCAATCATTATCATCATCATCATCATCATCATCATCATCTTCATCATCATCATCATCATCATCAACAACAACATCATTATCACCATCACCATCATTATTATTACTATCTCACCTTTGTAATCTTCATCCTTCATTTTAATATCTGCCTTTCTCCCATTTTCCTCCTTCTCCTCCCCCTCCTCCTCCTTTCCGTCCTTTTGTTTACATTTTCTTTTCCGCCTCTTCTGGAATAATCTCCACAACAATCTACCAGGCAGGT
Source organism: Berghia stephanieae (assembly GCF_034508935.2). Taxonomy (NCBI): domain Eukaryota; kingdom Metazoa; phylum Mollusca; class Gastropoda; order Nudibranchia; family Aeolidiidae; genus Berghia; species Berghia stephanieae. The sequence goes on along the minus strand of NC_088367.1, from coordinate 7,789,718 downwards.
CAGAGGTCATGGCACTGTCCACCTTCCTTCCCTTCTTCCGTTCTTTTCGTTTGAACGCCGCCAGACCAAAGTCTGTGACCTTTGCCACCCAATGACAATCAACGACAATATTCTCCATTCGAAGATCTCCGTGAACGCCAATCTGACTACTGTGAAGATATAGCAGGCCCTGCAAGACGGGAAGAAACAACAAAATAGCAAAGTCCTTCAGAGCGTAGCCATCGTAAAGTAAATAGCCTGACACTGACCAAAAATTGACGTCAAAATGCCAGTCTTTTGCCACAAAAGAAAACAAATCGTGAGTTGTATTCAATAGTTCAACCAATGGAATCACTTGCTTCCTTGAGCTCTGCTAACAACAACTCACTAGACGCTGCATAAACCTACAAAATGACGTCAAACTATAAGTCCTAGAGGGTTTTAGTGTCAGGCTATATTATGTTAACGATGGCTACGTTCAGAGCCATTTGTTTGGCGCATGGAGCCAGAGTTTTGTTTGTTTTTGTTTTAAGGGTGTCACGGCGCTTGGCTTGCGACACATTTAGGTCATATCAGCGCCAGTAAAAAGGAAGAAAATGGGACAGTAAAAAGTTCTAGAATTACAATTAAAGCACCCAAGAAAAAGTAAGACATAGGGGAACTGAGAACAAATTGGGATCAGATGTAGAATCCAAGAGCATACCATCAATGTACTTAGTTTGAGATCACCTACAAGTCTCATCCGGACACAAACACAAAATCCAACAAAGAGGAATACACTCAAATGCTTACATTATACATTCAAAATACAAATATAATAATACATAACAGAGAGATGATTTACAAGGAAAGAAATATCATCTCCCAAAACAAAAACTATGCATTTGACTGTTTCCCTCCCAGCTAGGACACCGGCCAGGGCCAAGACAAAGACAGAAAGCATGTCGGAAAACAGATATATGACCAATATGGGAGGTCAGGAACCCCACCCAGTTAATCAAAATAATGAGAGGAACCAGTACTGAGTATCGATTCAATGCAAGTACTCCCACCTCATTGTCATACTCGCTAACTGGAAGGTTGACACACATACCCACGTGCTAAAAATATATGTATACCATCACTATCACCACCATGACTATCATCATCATCATCATCATCATCATCATCATCATCATCATCATCATAATCATCATCATCATCATCATCGTCTACTCCTCACAGAATCTACCTTAGAGATGTCCAGGGCAATGTTCAACTGTCGCACAAAATCCATCGGGGAATCTGATCGAAGCAGCACATCCTCCAGAGATCCCTTGGCACAATGTTCCCATAAAGCACACACGTTCTGAGAATCGGTGCAAGCTCCCATGAAGGTGGTCAGATTAACGTGTCTCATGGACTTTAGCTTGAAAATCGTACGAGTAAAACAAGAATACGACATGAATAAATGAAAGAAATACATTAATAATTTTGTGATTTAGGAAACTAAACCTGTATATGGAATGAGATTAGCGGAAGAGTTGCGTGCCTTGATTGGACGTCACCCATAGTCTGTGACGTCACCGGCGGAAAAGTTATTAGAGAGAGAACGAGAGACGCATGCGCACAACCAACACGACGTTCACTCTCTTATAACTTTTCCCCCTGTGACGTCACAGACTATGGGTGACGTCCAATCAAGGCACGCTACTCTTCCGCTAATCTCATTCCCTATAAGAAAAATCCCTTTTTTATCTTAACGAATGTGACTATATTTTCCTACAGTTGGTAAGGAGAGGGTTAACGAATAGAGATTAATCAACTTGAGCTTTTATACAGCGCAATATCCACTAAACGTGCTCAAAGCGCTTTACAAAGATCCCTAGCCAACAGCTACACATAACATGTAGAAAGAGACATGACGCCTATTAGACGATATTACATTTTTTTCCCCGACAGAGACAACGCTGTTAACGGCCAGGTACTCATTTTACACCTGAGTACGGTGAGAGAATGTGAGTAGAGAGTTTTTCCAAGGACTCAACTATGCGCCGAGCAAGGCTCGAACCCAGGACATTCCGATCTGAAAGCGAGTGTCATGCCACTAGACCACATAGCGGCACGAATGACTCCCATCTTGGCAAAAACTCTCAAACTTGGGATAGTCAAAAACATTCAAGATTTACAATTAATTAAAAGCATGAGAGAAAATGTAAGACAAGGGGGAATTGTTCGTATTTAGAGAACACCTGATGTAGATTCCAAGAGCGGCTATGTGGTCTAGTGGTATGACACTCGCTTTTGGATCGGAAGGTCCTGGGTTCGAGCCTCGCGCTCGGCGCATAGTTGAGTCCTTGCAAAAGGCTCTTTATTCACTTTCTCTCACTGTACTCAGGTGTAAAATGAGTACCTGGCCGTTAACAGCGTTGTCTTTGTCCGAAAAATTGTAATATCGCCTAACAGGCGGCATGTCCCGTCCTACATGTTAAATGTTGCTGTTGACCAGGGACCCCTTGTAAAGCGCTTTGAGCACATTTAGTGGATATTGCGCTATACAGCTCACTTATTTTATTTTAAAGAGCACATTATCAAAGTAATTAGTTTGAGATCACCTAAAAGTCTCATCCAGACACAAGCATAGGTCCCCATTAAGAGGAATACACTCGAAAAATTTTTTAGATTCTTACTATCATTATTTTTTTTCCAAACCATAATAACGATATTCAAAACAATAAAAATGAAAAGCCCACAACAAAGATATGATTTACAAGCAAGATAATATCATCTCCCCAAACTATAAATCAAAATTTGACTGTCTCCCTCCCAGCCAAGGAGTCTAGCCAGGGCCAGGACAAAACCAAGTAATCTGATTCCAAGACAAAGACTAAAAACACGTTGGAAAACAGATATAGGAGGATAACAGACAATGGAAGTGCCTCCCTGTCCACTTTGGAGGTTAAAATCTGATTGATAGAGTTTAGAGAGAACTAATCACCAGCTGGTGGTCTGAAAACAATGACTAAGATCAGAGTGAAGTCAACTTCATTCATTCTACAGATAGTATGCGCTTGGCTAAGAAGCTCATAACATTGCCATCCGGAAGTATAACGGACCAACACACAAAACTGTGTGTAACCATGAACGTTTATAGTCGGGTTAATACAGTTCAGTGAGCAGTACTCATAAACGCGGATGGCAAAAAACAATAACAAAGACCTGAGTGACGTCATCTTCGAACTATCTATAAAAATTATTGTCCTACTATTTTCATCTCCTTCAAGATAGCCCTGTCCTCCCGTACGACCCTTTTCTCAATTCTCCTCACATCAACAAAATCCTCGTGTAGTTTGGCCACCTGGAATGAAAATCATTTCGTGTTATCAATTTTATGACGTCACAAATGAGTAGAAAGCCTCTTTCAAATAACTATTTTATATATCATATGTGACCCATCGACTCAAAAAGGTATTATGTCGGAACGAACCATATGCTTAAAATCCGAATTAAATATTAAATTGATCAAAAATATAAATTGTTGGCATTAGCATCCTAAAATATGGTATCCATTCTCCTCAATAAAACATACAAATTCAACACAAGTCTGATATTTCTGGCCATAAATTCAATTTTCAACACATCTTGACCAACCCGACTTAATACCGTTTTGAGGCGAAAGGTCACATATAATAATCATTCAAATAAAAGGGGAATTTGTCCCTAGGGTCTAGTCCAAGGGAAGACTGGAATAACCCAGGCGTCAGCAAATTGAGCTTGGGAGAGGTGACTTGCTCAACAAGCCCACACAGCACAGGGGCGGGGGTTCGAACTCGGTGCCTTTCGGGTACCGCTGAGCCGCGCTGCCCCCTTGGGATTGGTTATAATATGTGTCTTTTCATCGGGTTGCACAAAGACAACAAAAGGGAAACAATTCAAAACATAATAAACCATTTTAAAAAACAAAAAATTAAAACGAAGCGAAACAAAAATTAAAACGGGAAAACCCCAAAACATGGGACAGCGTGGCTCAGTGTTACGGTCTTCGCTTAAAAATCCGAAAGGTACCAAGTTCGATTACCCGCTGCGTTGTGTGGCCTCGCCCAAGCTCAATTTGCGGCGCTGTACTGCGGCTGACGTCTGGGTTATTCCAGTATTCCCTTGGAATAGACCCTAGAGACAAATTTTCCTATGGGATGAATAAAGGGAATTTTATTTTATTTTTTTTTTTTTTAAACAGAAGCAAATTTTTACCAGTTTTTACTGTCGTGTTCTGGAAAGACAAGTATTAAAAAAATTATGGCCAGAAAAGTCGTCCTTCGTGTATCGATCGATTTAAATGACCATCGTCTTGGCCAGAAACTCTCAAACCTGGGACTTCGCAAAGAAAAACCCATCCCAAAAAAAATCAGCACCATCCCAAACAATCGGCTATGTGGTCTTGTGGTATGACATTCGGTTTCGGATCGGAAGGTCCTGGGTTCGAGTCTCGCTCGGCGCATAGTTGAGTCCTTGGAATAGGCTCTTTACTGACATTCTCTCACCGTAAACAGGTGTAAAATGAGTACTTGACCGTTAACAGCGTTTCTCTGTCCCAAAAAAAAATGTAATATCGCTTAACAGGCGTCAAGTTTCGTTCTACATGTTACGCGTTGCTTTTGATCAGTGACCACTCTGTAAAGCGCTTTGAGCACGTTGAGTGGATATTACGCTGTATAAAAGCTGACGTTTGAAACAATCGGCCTGCCTCGAGAAAGGCTGATATTATGGGATGTCTTGTTCTTGTGGTTGTTTTGCTTTCTGCATTGTTTTTCAACGTCCCAAGCGCGCCTTTTCAAATTTAATGTAAATGTTGCTGCTCGAAGCTCGAAGCTCGAAGCTCGAAGAAATAAATCATAACAATGTGAAATTGAATGT
>NC_088367.1:7777346-7779846 GCF_034508935.2 Berghia stephanieae | reverse complement strand
TACACAGTGAATTATGTTGTAATGACGATCACTGAACTCTCCACGGGCTTGACCAGGGGTTTACTTTTCACGTGATTCATGTACACTTCCGTAGTCATCGTTATGTTATAGATAGAATGCGCTTGGCCAAGGAGTTCACAACATTGCCATCCGGAAGTATAACGGACCAACACACAAACTATGTGTAACCATGAACTTTTATAGTCTGGTTAATACAGTTTAGTGAGAACAACTCACAAACGCGGATGGCAAAAACAATAACAAAGGCCTGAGTGACGTCATCTGCATACTATCTATAGCCTGACACTGAAATCCAAAAGGACTGGCAGTTTGACGTCATTATTTGGTCTTTTGCACCGCCTAGTGAGTTGTCGTTAGTAGAGCTCATGGAAACAAATTATTTCATTGGTTGAACTATTGAATACAACTCACGATTTGTTTTCTTTTGTGGCAAAAGACTGGCATTGTGACGTCATCTTTTGGTCAGTATCAGGCCATAACTTTACGAAGGCCACGACACTACTCACTGGCATTGCCACCCTGGGTCCAAAATAACACAGCAAATTGTACACTTTATATACACTTGACATAAACAATTGTTATAATTTAATAGTTGAAAGCCAGAGGCGTAGCTTCCTGTTAAGATTTCTACATTCATAAAAAAAAATTATAACAATATGGATTAAACATGCAATTTTGTCACAATGATGAACATTTTTCAAGTATTTCTCCAGAGAGGCGAAGCGTGGAATTTTTTTTCTTGGCATGAGGTGAATAGCAATACTATTAATAGATTGCTCACAACCAAGAACTCAGTCAGAGTGGAGAGGACAAATTAATAATTATATCATTTTGATTATGTACCTCTTGTGTTTGAAAACTGCCGTTCCTTTGAAAGGTTTTACTGTACAAAAATTACATGGATAAAGAAGTTTAGACTCAATGACATTTCACATTATCACATTCAAAGCCCCCCCCCCCCCTCACCCCCCCCCCTCACCCCCCCCCCCCCCTCCTCAGTGACCATAATGGGAGCGATCTATATTCACGTTTTCGTCCAACCGAGTCATCAATCACATGATTTGTTGCTGTCCAACGATTGGACATTTCTGGACAAATGTAAACAAGCAGCTTTGTTTATGAAAGTTGTAAACATACACATGTGTCAAACTGAACAAAATGACCAATCGTGATTCTAGATATTTCAAAAGCTGTGAATACTTTTCATTATGTGGGTCAATTTGAGCACATTTTGCAATGTGACCAATGACCTCGAGCACATGGAAAGTTAATATAGATCATGCCCATTCTCAAGACGAGGACGAGAGACGCATGCGCACAACCAACATGACGTTCTCTCTCTAATAACTTTCCCGCCGGTGACGTCACAGACTATGGGTGACGTCCAATCAAGGGACACTACTCTTCCACTAATCTCATTCCCTATAGAACAGTAAAGTTGCTGCCCCAAACGTAAACAATAACAAGTTGCTAGTGATTTCCGTTAGGGACCGGAAAAATTTACGCACAATATAGGTCTCCCAATTTTGTAGTTTGAGTTGTAGGCAATACACTTTCAGTATTGAAAATATGTTTACATAAAATCTAACAGTTGCAGAAATAATAATATAAGACTAAATTATTCTGAAAATCAGGCTCCGAATAATTCTCGTTTTGTTCACACCAGCGCAATAATTTGCTCTGGTCTAAAAATAGATAGACTGTAATTTTTGATAAATTTTACCTTTTGTTCCATAAAATATCCATATCTAGACATTATTTGATACATGATCGAGTATTTATGAATATGTGTTTCTTTTGCCACCTAACAGCCAAATTTTAAAGGTTATTTTCTTTCTATTATTGACATTGGAACGTGAGCTGTCAAGACAGGAACATGTGGTTTGCCATGTGCTTCTCGACCTTTGTTTACGTTTGGGGCAGCAGACTTTACTGTTCTATAGTTGACGAATAGGGCATTTATCTTATCGTTAATGTTGAGCTTTTATATAGAGCAATATCCACCAAATGTGCTCAAAGCGCTTTACAAGGGGTCCATGGTCAACAGCAACATTTAACATGTAGGACGGGACATGACGCCTGTTTGGCGATATTACAATTTTTCGGACAAAGACAACGCTGTTAACGGCCTGATACTCATTTTACACCTGAGTACGGTGAGAGAATGTGAGTAAAGAGCCTTTTCCAAGGACTCAACTATGCGCCGAGCGCGAGGCTCGAACCCAGGACCTTCCGATCCGAAAGCGAAGGTCATACCACAAGACCACATAGCCGAACCACCGGCCTCTGGAAAGACGCGTATTTATAAAATTTGGCCAGAAAACTCGCCCTTCAAATATCGATCGATTTAAATGTCCCTCATCTTGGCAAAAACTCTCAAACCTGGGACTTCATTTTACACCTGGGTACTGTGAGAGAATGTGACTAATGAGCCATTTCCAAGGGGAACTCAACTGTTTGCCCACTAAAGTGGGACTCG
>NC_088367.1:7717346-7772346 GCF_034508935.2 Berghia stephanieae | reverse complement strand
AAAAAAGACATGACCAGTCACTAACAATGCAGTGTAGTGTGTAGACAGTAACACGGTACGGTGAACATGAATGACACTGGGATCGGAATGTCGGAACCCAGTAGTCGTTCGCAACTCAGCCTCGCGTACTCATTTAATCAGTCAATTTAAATTTCATTTAGCTTGCCTATTCTTCAAGTTTATGTTATATTCACTTTTTCTATTTAAAAAGGGTAATCCAAACAGACCATAAAAACGATTTTATAATAAGCCGACTTCAACTTCCATCACTTACGACACGAACTTATTTTGGGTGGTTTTTTTTTTAACAAAACCGTTTGACTCAAACTAAAGCTTCGGCATTGGATAAGGAGCGAGGTCCCTGTTGCCATCTTGCTTAGTTTATACAGAGACTGGGTTGCCAGCTTGGCTGTTCTTGATAAATAGTAGTAAATAGCACAACCTTGTGCAATGAGAGATAGAGAGAGAGAGAGATTTTGAACAAAAAACGAATATCTCTCTCTCTCTCTCTCTTACCCCCTCTCTCTCTCTCTCCCTCCCTCTCTCTCTCTCTTCCTATTTCATCTGTCACACTGTTTGACAATCTTCTTCACCTGGCTCACTTGTACTTGTAATATCGGGTGTAAGGTAAAATTTTGAACAATTATTATTATTTATAAAATGCAGAAACTTTGCAAATAAACCGATAGACTAGATATTAATTCGATTCGAAAAGTGGAACACAAAAGGAGAATTTGCGAATACCCGGTCCAGACATAAGCGTCATGGTCTTATTTATAAAGTGCAGAATCTTTGCAAATAAACGGATAAAATAGAGATTAATTCGATTCGAAAAGTGGAACACAAAAGCAGAATTTGCGAATGCCCGGTCCAGACATAAGTGTTATGGTCTTATTTATAAAATCTAGAAACTTTGAAAATAAACGGACAAGATAGAGATTCATTCGATTCGAAAAGTGGAACACAAAAGCAGAATTTGCGAATGCCCGGTCCAGACATAAGCGTTATGGTCTTATTTATAAAGTGCAGAAACTTTGCAAATAAACGGATAAGATAGAGATTCATTCGATTCGAAAAGTGGAACACAAAAGCAGAATTTGCGAATGCCCGGTCCAGACATAAGCGCTATGGTCTTATTTATAAAGTGCAGAAACTTTGCAAATAAACGGATAAGATAGAGATTCATTCGATTCGAAAAGTGGAACACAAAAGCAGAATCTGCGAATGCCCGGTCCAGACATAAGCGTCATGGTCTTATTTATAAAGTGCACAAACTTTGCAAATAAACGGATAGACTAGATGTTATTTCGATTCGAAAAGTGGAACACAAAAGGAAAATTTGCGAATACCCAGTCCAGACATAAGCGTCATAGTCCTATTTATAAAGTACAGAATCTTTGCAAATAGACGGATAAAATAGAGATTAATTCGATTCGAAAAGTGGAACACAAAAGCAGAATTTGCGAATGCCCGGTCCAGACATAAGCGTTATGGTCTTATTTATAAAGTGCAGAATCTTTGCAAATAGACGGATAAAATAGAGATTAATTCGATTCGAAAAGTGGAACACAAAAGCAGAATTTGCGAATGCCCGGTCCAGACATAAGCGCTATGGTCTTATTTATAAAGTGCAGAAACTTTGCAAATAAACGGAAAAAACAGATTAATTCTAATCGAACAGTGGAACACAAAGGCAGAATTTGCGAACAACCGGTCCAGACATAAGCGTTATGGTCTTATTTATAAAATCTAGAAACTTTGCAAATAAACGGATAAAATAGAGATTAATTCGATTCGAAAAGTGGAACACAAAAGCAGAATTTGCGAATGCCCGGTCCAGACATAAGCGTTATGGTCTTATTAATAAAATGCAGAAACTTTGCAAATAAACGGATAGACTAGATATTAATTCGATTCGAAAAGTGGAACACAAAAGCAGAATTTGCGAATGCCCGGTCCAGACATAAGCGCTATGGTCTTATTTATAAAGTGCAGAAACTTTGCAAATAAACGGAAAAAATAGAGATTAATTCTAATCGAACAGTGGAACACAAAGGCAGAATTTGCGAACAACCGGTCCAGACATAAGCGTTATGGTCTTATTTATAAAGTGCAGAAAATTTGCAAATAAACGGATAAGATAGAGATTCATTCGATTCGAAAAGTGGAACACAAAAGCAGAATTTGTGAAATCCCGGTCCAGGCATAAGCGTCATGGTCTTGTTTAAATGAAACAATGCCATTTTAAAAAATATATGGTCAATGAGTAATTAAGCTAAATATGCGGAGTTCAAATAGATAACTTGATCTGTGAATTTTTTTTATAATTAGCTGTTTTTATTCTCCATCATTTAGGTTATGTGATTAAGTTTATAATTGAAATACAAACTTTATCTCACTTATCAATGTTTTGCAATAAAGGAGAGTGTGAGTGAACCTGAGCAAAGGAAATTATTTGAGAGAGTGATATTTATCATGCTTTTCAGTTTGTAGTTGAATTCTAGAATGGATTCTTTATAGTTCTCATTGATTGTATGTCAGTATGTCAGTCTTTAGGACACCGATTACCCTAATGCGGCCACAATTTACAATGTGACGGCCACAAGCCCGTTAAACGCAGAGTGGGGTATTGTTGTTTGCAAGTAATGCTATGGTTTTAATATTAATAGGATATCTGTCTCCTATTAAAATACATTCCTGTGTTGGATTTTGGATTAAATTCATGTCTTATTCGGATTTTGGGATATTTAATTTTCATGGATTGTGATTGTGATTTTCAAGACTATTAATGTAAGTAAATGCCCAAATAGATATTTTTATTCATTTATTCTTTATTTATTTTTTTTTAGTTTTGTTTTGTTTTGAAGCATTTATTATAAGAAATATTGATCATATGCACTTATACACCAAAGACTATATCCTTTCAACTGCTTATTATTATTATTATTATTATTATTATTATTATTATTATTATTATTATTATTATTATTATTATTATTATTTTTATTATTATTATTGTTATTATTATTATTATTATTATTATTATTATTATTATTATTATTATTATTGGGTTGCCATCTTACATATGTGAATTTGACAGGTTGTTATGGATGGTAATTATAACATTAAGTGATTTTTAAACATTTTTACGGCGTTTTAAATGTCTTTCTTGCATTCATTGCCGAGCACCTCCACTTTTCTGTTACTATTTTAACGATCAGCTGATTTTCTCTTGCCTCCCCTTTAATTTCGCGGACTTTTTTCAGAACGAGGCGTGGGAGTGGCTAATAGGGAATGAGATTAGCGGAAGAGTAGCGTCCCTTGATTGGACGTCACCCATAGTCTGTGACGTCACCGGCGGAAAAGTTATTAGAGAGAGAACGTCATGTTGGTTGTGCGCATGCGTCTCTCGTCCTCGCTCAATCAAGGGACGCTACTCTTCCGCTAATCTCATTCCCTATTGAATTACATGAATTTCAATCATGCAAACAGGAAGCCGTGGGGGGTTATAATATTGCATAACCATTCGAGAAGCATAAAATCTGTGTTTTCCGTTTTCCACTTTCCCTGGATATGCAGCAGAGACTTGCCAAATTGAAAACTTCAAATTTAGTAATTTTAATGTCAATTTTTAGTAATTTGACAAGGAAATTCGTAATTTCTGAAATTGTGTATGAACAACCACAATATTATCATTATTATTATTATAGTAGTAGTAGTAGTAGTAGTAGTAGTAGTAGTAGTAGTAGTAGTAGTAGTAGTAGTAGTAGTAGTAGTAGTAGTAGTAGTAGTAGTAGTAGTAGTAGTAATTAAAAATTCGTAATTTTCCATAAAATTTCGTATTTGGCTTTGGCCATGAAATGTGTCTAAAATTCGTGAAATTACGAAAAATTCGTAAGATTCGGCATGTATGTATGCACAACGATGTGGCCAGGAACCCCACCCAGATGTGTAGTTTGAGATCTACTAAAAGTCCCATCCGATCCTCTAACGCTAAGAGGGGTACACTCAGATGGTTACAAATGCATTTATTACCTCCCCTGAGAAATCTCGCCCATCACTGTTGTCTGTAGTGACTTTGTTTATTTTTTTACAGCGCCTGCAACACGTGCAGGTCCATTCAGTGCCGGTAAAAAGGGAGAAAATGGGATATTCAAAAAAAATCTAGATTTAAACTTGAAAGTAAATTGAGAAAAAGTAAGACAAAGAGGATGGTTCAAATAGAGAATAGATGTAGATTCCAAGAGCACACTGTCGTGTACTTAGTTTGAGATCACTTATGTTTGTTTGTTTGTTTTTAAGGGTTTTACGGCGCTTGCAACACATTTAGGTCATATCAGCGCCAGTAAATAGGAAGAAAATGAGTTCTAGAATTACAATTAAAGCACCCAAGAAAAGGTAAGACAATGGGGAATTAGTTCAAATAGGAAACAGATGTAGATTCCAAGAGCATACTATCAATGAGTACTTAGTTTAAGACCACTAATAGTCTCATCCAGACACAAACACAGGTCCCGACTAAGAGGAATACACTCAAATGTTTTACAAATCATATATAATATAAAGAAACATAATACAGAGCATAACAGTAACAGAGAGATGATTTACAAGGAAAAAATTTCATCTCCCAAAACTATACATTTGACTGTTTCCCCCTCAGCCATGGCCAGGACAAAACCAAGTAATCTCGTTCCAAGACAAAGACAGAAAGCATGTTGGAAAACAGATATAGGGGTATAGAAGACACAGCAAGACCTCCCTGCCCACTATGGGAGGTCAGGAACGCCACCCAGTGAGATCACTTAAAATTCTCATCCAAACATAAGCACAGTATCCCACTAAGCAGAGCACACTAAACTATTTACAAACCATTTAATATTCAAAACAAAAAAATGAAACAGAGATGATTTACAATGAAATAAATATCCCCTCCCAAATCTAAAATTATACATTTGACTGTTTCCCTCTCAGCCAAGGACTCCAACAAAGGCCAGGACAAAACCAAGTATCTAATCCCATTCCAAGACAAAGAGCAACTCAGAAAAGTGACATCAACAACAGGAACATCAACTGACAACAACTAAAGACCACTAGAGGCATTGTATAAATCATTCATTTAAAATATTTAAACTTTTATTCAATCATTTAACAAATCCTGCAATCAAATCATTAAAAAACATGTACGCACACACATGCACTGCACTCACCCACTCGTACACACACAACAAACACACACCCAATCATATTTAAAAAAAAAAAAAAAAAAAAAAAAAAAATGGCGGCGCTTAATAGCGACGCACAATTACACCTTGTGATGAATTCTTTTGGTATTTATTTGTTTCATGACAACATTTCACTCATTTACGTATTAAACAGTGTATGATTGTTCGTATTGATAAATGGTATGTACTTTAAACGTTAACGTTTAGAATTCTGCTTCAAATCCTCGGAAAAATCGTTCGAACCAATGTATATGACCAAAGGAAATCGAAATGGCGGCGGCTATGTTTACTTCCGACACAAAATTGCACCGCTATTTTCATCTTTTTACGCGATTTGTTGATTGAAGACCTATTCTTCGCTTAATATTATATTAAGCGTGGTATGATGATTTAGAATTACAAAAATAATATTGCTTATACTTCAGATTGTACACTTCTGCTCAAAATTTTCTTCTATCAATGTCAACTCAAGGAAAACAAAATGGCGACAGTTATATTTATTCCCGAGACGACCTTCTTCGACTTAAGCCATCCTTACTTTCAATACAACCGAGAGCCGTTATTTCCCACAATGAAATAATAAAGAAAATGAATGGGAAAAGGAAAAGGGGCAAAAGAGGAGGCGTGAAAAACCGACTTCATAGACGAGGATCTAAACCACCACTCCCTTCAATAATACTTTCCAATGTTAGATCTCTTCGTAATAAGATAGACACCCTCACTGCTCTCTCCAAGTTTGATTATGATTATAAAAATGCATGCATTATTTGTCTTACGGAAACATGGCTTTCGTCTATGGACACCGATAGTAGTATTGATTTGGCAAATTTTACTTTGTACAGAAAGGATAGAGACACGTCATTAGGGAAAAACAAAGGGGGAGGTCTATGCATATACGTGAATGATAGATGGTGTAAAATTGTAAATATAAAAGATCAAATTGACACGCCTGATATTGAACTACTTTCTTTGTCTCTACGTCCACACTACTTGCCTCGAGAGTTTCGTGTTGTCACCATTGTTAATATTTATATTCCACCTAGCGCAAAAATTGAGAAAGCATACCAATTAATAAATGAGCATGTATCGTCATTACTACTACGTCACCCGGACAGTCCACTTATTATTGTTGGTGATTTTAATCATTGTCAGCTGCCCATAGCTGGACTAGAACAGTTCGTCACCTGCAAAACACGAGGAAACAACACGCTTGATCTGTGCTATAGCAATATAAAGAACGCCTACAAAGCGCTACAAAAACAACCGATAGCCACATCTGATCATAATACCATTCACCTAGTACCGACGTACATCTCTAAATTAAAGAGTGAGAAACCAACTGTAGTATATCGCCATATCTGGACTCAAGAGGCAATCCAACGACTGAACGGCTGTTTTGACTGTACTCAGTGGGAGACATTAATGGTAGAAGGTGACAGTATTGATGAATGGACCGAAACTTTGACATGTTATATTACATTTTGTGTGGATTTATGCGTGGAAAAAAAAGAAATTAAGATATTTCCTAACAATAAGCCATGGTTACAAAGCGACTTAAATATTTACTCAATGAAAAGAAAATTGCCTATATGAGTGGTGACATTAAACTAGAATTTGAAAAGGGAAAGGAGATCAGAAATACAATAAAAGAAGAGAAGGTTGAATACAAAAATAAAATGGAGCGACAACTGAGATCGGCTGCGCAAGGAAAGCATGGAGATGATAAAACAAATGGGAGGAGTAGACCAAAAGAAACGAACATTCCCACAAGGAAAAACGAAAACTGATGTCAACAAATTAAATGATTTTTACTGTCGTTTTGACAGGCTCCCACCTGTTCACAACGGTTTGTCAAATGACAATGAGCCACCTCCAGATATTGAAGAAGAAACCGTAAGCTCCCTCTTCCGGAGATGTAAAGAACATAAAGCACCAGGACCAGACAACATTACCGGAACTATTTTGAAAAACTGTCACCAACAACTGGCTATACCTTATACAAAACTTTTTCAAAGGTCAATCGATGAACAATCAGTGCCAGTACTTTGGAAAACATCGATTGTCGTTCCAGTTCCAAAAAAGCGTTGTCCGACCGTATTGAATGACTTCCGTCCAGTGGCGCTTACATCGCTTGTAATGAAATGTTTAGAAAAAATTTTAAAATCTGAGCTCCTACAAAAATGTTATGACCTGAAATTGCTAGATCCGTACCAATTTGCATACCAGCAACATCTCAGTGTTGAAGACGCACTATTAACCGCCACAAATTTGATCTCGAAACACCTTGACCAAACGCCCTCGAATTACGCCAGAATCCTGTTTGTCGACTTTTCGTCAGCTTTTAATGCCATGAACACAGATATTTTGCTTCAAAAGTTGTGCAGCATGGATATTCCAAACTACCTTATTAAATGGTATAAAGAGTTTCTGACCCATAGACCGCAATGTGTAAAATTGGGTGAACATATCTCCAACAAAAGAACGTTGTCGAACGGATGTCCCCAAGGCTGTGTGAGTTCCCCAATCCTGTACATCTTATACACCAACGACTGCAGACCATCCTTTGAAAATTGTTTTATAGTGAAATATGCAGATGATACTGCTATTCTTGGCTTATTAAAAGATAAAGTTACCGAAAAGAATTATTTCAAACAAATAAATATATTCACCGATTGGTGTAAACAAAATCAGCTTGAATTAAATGTTGAAAAAACGAAAGAACAGGTGTTTGGTGTAAAAAATAAAAACGACTTAAAGTGTGTGGCGATCGTAAAGATGATGTTGAGATAGTTGACTATTTTAAATATTTAGGAATAACCATTGATAGTTCCCTCAATTTCTCTCAACATATTAATATAATTTCTAAGAAAGTTGCCCAAAGATTATACATCCTAAGGAAATTGAGAACATTTCAAGTAAGGAAGAAAACTATGTTAAGAGTTTATGACTCATTGATTAAAAGTGTAATTGCGTTTGGCTGCACCATATGGTTTGGAGGATGCCGACTTAAAGATAAATCAAAAATTTCAAAATCTATCAAAGAGGCATCAAAAATAATAAACCATCCTCTTGATGGAGTAGAAAGAATTCATGGAAAAGCAATAGAAAGGAAAGCATTCTCAATTACCAACAATAAAAAACATATTTTATACCATGAATTTAGTCTTTTACCATCTGGGAGAAGGTTTTGTCAGATTAAATGTAGAACTAACAAGTATAAATCAACGTTCGTTCCATCAGCAATAAAAATTTTGAATATTTCATATGGTACAGAAAAACCAAGGATTGATTCGTTGACTGATTAACTGATTAATTTATTTAATGTAAGATTAACTGACCAATTGATAATGATGATATTTTTTGGTGTCGAATTGCCACAATCGTAACAAATTGAAAACGAAATGAATATGTTTATGTTGTGTATATCGCACGTGTGAAAGAAAGAAAGAGAGAGAGAGAGAGAGAGAGAGAGAGAGAGAGAGAGAGAGAGAGAGAGAGAGAGAGAGAGAGAGAGAGAGAGAGAGAGAGAGAGAGAGAAAATAAGTAGGAGTGAAATATCTGTTCAATCTTAGTTATCGTTTAACATTATAACAAGTGTAACTAAATGACAAATTGCCATATTTATGGACAATAAAGATCTATTATTATTATTATTATTATTATATCCAATTTGTACGACACGTGTACGGCACTCACCCACACATACACACACAACAAACAGACACACCCAATCAGATCCAATTTGCATGACACGTGCACGGCACTCACCCACACATACACACACAACAAACACACCCAATCAGATCCAATTTGCATGACACGTGCACGGCACATACCCACACATACACACACAACAAACAGACACACCCAATCAGATCCAATTTGCATGACATAGTAATAATCGTGAATCAGTAATATGGATGATGCAGGAAATTCTTATACCAGGTTAAATAATCAAAACATACTTGGACAAAAATATTTAAAAAACTGATATCAGTTATAAATGTTTTCCTTTTTGTTGTAATTAATCAACGACTGAGAAAGATCAAAGTACGCGTGTGTGTGTAAGGGAAGGAGAAATGTTTTGTGTTGACCCCTTTTATATGAGTCACACACTCTCTCTCTCTCTCCATCTGATTGGCTGATTTAAGCACCTCTAGCTGTAGGTTTCTCAAGCGATGGGTTCAAAAACCCTTCCAAAGTCTTTTTCAGAGCACAAATTAATTCCATTCTACTCATTATCAGACGAGTCATCCCCCCCTCCAGTCTTCTTTCCTTCCCCTTCAGACGCATCATCGTCTCCCTTGGGCGACTCATCACCACCACCACCACCTCCCTCATCATCCGATCCTTTGGTAGAACTGTGTCTTGAACCACCACTTCCTTTCCCTCCTCCATCTGACCCAGAATCGTCGTTATTCCTCTCTGGTGAAGATTTCCTACTACCATCCGGAGATCTCGACCTTGACCTACTTCCTGCTGGAGATCCCGACCCAGACCTTGACCCAGATTTAGATCTAGACCTGGATCGACTCTTCCTGCCCCCTTCGTTGTCCGATCCAGACTCGGAGCCCGACTTTCCACTTTTCTTACCACCGCCGTCACTGTCACTCTCGCTGCCAGATAAGATTCTTCGCCTTTTGCCAACGTTTTCATTGGCCTCACTTCCACTGCCGCTACTGTTGAGATGAAGGAAGGGGGGGGGGGGGGGGGGGGAGGAAACAAATTAGTGAACAAATGGACTCAAATATATATTTTAAAACCTCGATAGTTAAACAGGGGATAAAATGAAAAACAAAGGAGAACTAAAAGTGTGCGGCCATGTGGTCTAGTTGGTATGACACTCGCTTTCGGATCGGAAGGTCCTGGGTTCGAGCCTCGCTCGGCGCATAGTTGAGTCCTTGGAAAAGGGCTCTTTACTCACATTATCTCACTGTACTCAGGTGTAAAATGAGTACCTGGCACATTAACAGCGTTGTCTCTGTCCGAAAAAAATTGTAATACTGCCTAACAGGCATCATGTCCCGTCCTAAGTGTTAAGTGTTGCTGTTGGCCAGGGAGCCCTTGTATAGCACTTTGAGCACGTTTAGTGGATATTGCGCTATGTAAAAGCTAAATTAAAAAATTTTTAAATGAAGATTTTGATCCATTACTATTTAAACTCAGTTTTGAAACGGATTGTCTTGGAATTTTGAGTGATGAGCGTAATTGGCTAAATATAAAGACACGGAAGAGGAGGAAGAAGTCGAAGAAGAAGAAGAAGAAGAAGAAGAAGAAGAAGAAGAAGAAGAAGAAGAAGAAGAAGAAGAAGAAGAAGAAGAAGAAGAAGAAGAAGAAGAAGAAGAAGAAGAAGAAGAAGAAGAAGAAGAAGAAGAAGAAGAAGAAGAAGAAGAAGAAAAAGAAGAAGTAGAATAAGAAGAAGAAGAAGAAGAAGAAGAAGAAGAAGAAGAAGAAGAAGAAGAAGAAGAAGAAGAAGAAGAAGATAATAATAATATTAATATTGCTCAACTAATGGAGCTCTGCAACACAGTGTTTTATAGTTATAACAGATATTTATGTTTAAATCTTGCGATGTACAAAAGAAATCAGAATGAAAAAGATTTTGGTTGCGACATAATGAATGTGATGATTTTCCTATGGTTAGCGATTTTCCTATGGTTAGCGAGGAGAGGATTAGCATATAGAAAACTATAACTTCACATCTCTGGTCACATTAACTTTACATTCACTCCTTGACATCTGCTTCATTCTGACATTATACCATATTGATGAGGTGGGGCACACATTTCAAAAAAGATTATCGGGAATAAAAATATCTTTTCTACTTTTGAGTAAAACTTTGGTAATAAAGACTGTAGGTGCACACAAATGAATCTGGCAAACAAATGACCAATCATTATGCCCTAGCAAATTTCATAAATTAACAGAAGATAAAATGTTACAGTGAATGACGAAATCAGTCGGATGGTGAAAAGGTTTGAACTGAGATATTGCCAAGCTTAGTTAGAAGATAAATTTTTATCCAAAATGAGTTCTTGTCATAAATGATTAAATCAACCCTTTTTGTACATCTTCGGGAAATATCAAAGCTTAATTTCATATCTAAATATTTTTTACAGCTAGTCAAGTTAAAAAAGTATGAAATTTGAGAAAAGTCGCTGGATACCTTTCCCATACATCTAACCACATCTTCATGAAAAATCACCCGATTTACTTCAAATAAAAAATTAAAATGTTCTTGGGAGCATATTCTTTCACAAAATGAAACCAAAAAAGTGTACATCCAACATTTTCACCTTCCAACTGATTATGTCATGCACGGATATAAATAATCCTTAATTTAGAGAAGTTACTTGTATATCAATCTGTAAAAAATAGTTTCATAAATCTTACACTTGCCAGTATTTCTGTATTCATCAGAACTGATGGTGACAAAAAGTGAAAAAGTAGGAAAATGTTGAACGATTGTCTTTAAGCCCCATTTTTACTGCACTAAACCCCACTTTTAGAGCAATTGAGATGATAGACTATCATTGATACTCTAGCTAACTTCTGGAGAGTGGGAAACTGCACCCGTGTGTTCCACCACACATCAACCCTCTCTCATTGCTAGAACATTGTTTCGAGAAAATGTAATTTTTAAAAGGAGGAAATTCCTCCTCTGGACTCCAAAATCGCGGATTTCCGCGGATCCGAGGAAAACCATCAGCACTGATTCATTGGCAAAAGTTTAACATGGGCTGTAGAGAACTACCCTACTGTCAAAAAAAAGAATAGATAGACACTCACTCTTCCATGCGAGCTTTGTGTCCCCCATCATCGGAGTCTTCACTCGAAGAAATAACAGCCTTGGAAACAATTTTCCTCCTCTGTTTGGCGGTGAGTCCATCATCCTCATCCTTGGGCTTGCTACTCTTCTTGTCTCCCTTTCCTTCTTTGCCTCCCTTCTTCTTTCGTTTTTTCTTGCTGTTTGATCCATCCTCGTCGTCACTATCCCCCATGTCTCCTTTCTTTGGCCTGGTTGTAGAGAATGAAACATTAAAATAATTGAAAACGAAATGCATCTGTTTGTGTGTGTATATGTGTTTGCGCACACGTGAGAGAAAGAGAGATAGAGAGAGAGAGAGAGAGAGAAGAATTGGTAGGAGTGAAATATCTGTTCAATATAAAAATCAAAGATAATAAAATAAAATAAAATATAAAATATACAGCAGTTACAAGCAATGCTATAAAAATTGGACATGAAAGTAGAGTAGAGTTGTAATAATGGATTTGTAATGTAAATAGAATTTTGAAAATAGATTGTGAAGGATTGCACATAACCAACCCAGGCTGAAAAAAAGTAAAAATAAAGCATGGCATTTGAATGTACAAACAAACAACAAATAATGTATAGATATAGCACCAAGTAAACATGCATAAATCAATATATTTTAGAGAGAACTAATTGATGAAAATACGAAGCTAATTATAAAAATGACTACTGACGGTTGGTATTGCATGTTGTTTTCGTTTGCCGCCCCTAGTACGATGGTGGTAAGAATTAAAAGAACAGTATTCATAAAAATAAATGCTTGTTTTTCACAGGGTGACTAAAATTTCTAGCAAGATCAGGTAAAAATATGTTAACATGGTCTGCTGTGTAGATAAATGAAAATGGTAGATGAAACTTAGTCCAGAAAAACAAGCACAAAGTCACAGCACTGATAACTCATGCGGGGCGGTCCTTGGCAAGCTTAAGGACCACGGTCCTACGGTCCCTGGGAAATGAAAACCGCAAGGACCGGTCCTTTTCGACATTGAACATTCCTGAGAGACTGTTGGAAGTTCGAACCGTTTTGACCTTTGGGACTGTGGGACCGCCCCGCACTAATGAAAACCGTGGTCCACAGGAGTAAAACACACGGAGTAGTCACACTCATTTCAAATTGTAACCTAATTAGAGAAGAGGGGTGATGCCTTCTTTATTTGCTCACCGTACTTCATTGTTACTTCGATAATTTAGCGTGAATAAAATTTGAAATTTATCCCCATTAACGGAGATAATGGAATCGCCCAAAGCGTTGATCGAGTTGTTCGTGGCGTTGATACACACAAGCAACACCTCCTCCCCCCCCCCCCCCCCCCACCCCCCACACACACACACACACATTAGAGGGCAGCGAGCATTGAAGAGTAAGAGAGAGACGTGTGAAGTTATAATAAGAGGGGGTGGATGCGTAATAAGTAATAAGTGGGGTCGATGGTGACTTTTCGCCAGATCTAACAAACCCAGCTACCCATTCACTGCTGAGTAGACAGGGACTCAGAAAAAACTCGACTGCACCCGGGATCGATCTCTGGCCCTTTGCGTATAAAGAGAGTGCTCTATCAACTGAGCTATCGGCGTCCCCAAATATTCTATTGGACCTTTTAAAAATACAGACGTTATATCTGGGTTTTTTGGAAGGAAGAAACTAATGAAACTCATTATTTGATTAGGTAAAACACCAAACGAAATTTTAATATTATTGTATTATTTTAAATGACAACAATGCGATAGAAAGGAGTGGTGACTTGCTACTTGCTAGGTTCGAGACACACACACACACACACACACACACACAAACACACACATCTTTAGTAGTCACATGCATTTCAAACAATAACCCATTAGAGAAGAGGGGTCATGCCTTCATCATAGATCATTGTCATTGCGATCATTATGGTGTAGTAAATTTTTGAAATTTACCCCGTATAATGGAATCGTCCAAGGCGTGCGCCTCCTGTTCCCCCCATCTCACACACAATAGGGCGGTTTGCGGAGTGGAGGGACGTGGTCGTCTGCCTCTATGGTCGTCTGTGTCGTTTAGTGTATGGCAAAGGGGGGTGGGTGCGATTAATTAAGCGGGATGGGTGGTGATTGGTGGAAGATAGGCAAAGAACCGAGGCAATGAATCGCTGGGGAAGTCGTATGTCGTGAGACCGTTGAAAGGTGATAAGAAGTGAGGACCGCCGCCGGTCTTCCACTATGGGACCGATCCCCGGTTCACAGCTAAAAGACCGTGGGACCGGTCCCAAGGACTGGTCCTCAGCGCGGCACTACTGATAACACAACCGCTGGATGAATGAAACACTACAGACGAATGAGATAATGTGGTAGCGGCGTTGTTATGATGAATCTATTGTGAAAATAAAGTAATTACAACGTTGCATTCATCACTGTGTCAAATTTGGTTGACAAATCCTCGAATACGGTTTAGAAAACATTCAATTTGGTTTGGAAAAGGAGTTTGTTAATTTATCTTTATCACTTCTATCTGTTTTGTTTTTCCCCCATAACAAAAATCAAACATAAAACCTTTTAACAAATAAGTCAAATCAAGCCAACCTTCTTTTTTTCTTCTTCGATCGTTTTTTCACTTTCCTCCTCCTCGTCTCCGGAATAACTCGACGACCTCTTCTTCTTCTTTTTCCTGGGTCGATCATCTTCACTCCCCTCGGACAAAATCTCACCATCTTCACCTTTTTTAGAGCGCTGTTGACGAGAAAGACAAAATAGAAGACAGATGTTTTATTAAATATCAAAGACAACTGTTGTTTTTCCAACAAGTGTCAAACCGTTTCAAAGTTCAAACCTATGAAATTCCCCCAAAGAATCTGTTTGCACACCAAACTCCATCTCACCCCCCCCCCCCCCCCCCCCCCCCAAAAAAGATTTTAAAAATTAGCTTTTATAGAGCAAACTATTCATATATGCTCAAAGCGCTTTACAAGGGGTCCCAAGCCAGGAGCAACACTTAACAAGTAGGTTGAGACGTAATGCCTTACAGGAATCATTACAACTTGGAAAAAATGTATTAAAAATGAACATGTACATATATAGTTTTATTCAACTACCATTAACATGCAAAAACTAAAAACATTAGCTTTGATACTACGCCTATACTGTCTCAGAAAAATGTAATAAATAGCCATGGCATACCTGCCTACTTGAAAATTTCAAATTCAGTAAGAAATACAAAATTCATCAGTAATTAATCGTCAAATTTCAGTAATACTAAAGCAAACAAAAATAATGATACACCCTTTTATATATGTAAAATAAACTCACCATGTTATATAGACCTACTATTGCCAATGACCGCCCCCCCCCCCCCCCCCCCCCCCCGATAATAATATGCTTATTGATGACCTACTTTGGACACTGCTATGTGTCTACCGATGAGGGTAAAGTTTCTGTGTCGAGTAGATGATGTCACTCGTCGCCAGCCAATGAGGCATTGAAATTTTTTATTGTAGCACGTGGTAAATAATGAAAAAAAAAAATAATTATTTTTTAATTTAACGTTGCGACAATTGTATCAGTAATATTTCTTCTATTTCCGTAAGTCCGTAATTGTCCTTACACTTCCTTAACAATTACGGACGGTCCGTAATAATAGGCAGGTATGCTATGGGGTCAAAGTAATCTGAATAAACTACGGATATAGTCGGTGTTAGGGTTGAGTGAGTTTGAGTTAAAAAGCTTTCAGTTCTCACTTTTCCAGATGATTTTCTAGTCTCCGGCTCTGGTTCCAGGTTGATTTTCTTGGCTTTCTCCACATACACCGCTCTCTGTTCCAGCAACTTCTTCTCAAACAGCTCTTTTTCTTTCTGTTTCTCCATCTGTAGAAAGAAAATGGACCCAAAAAAAATATTTTTTAATTAATAAGAAAATTCATAAACCTCCATTGTGAACACATAACAGGATAATAGGTAAAATCCATCAACCATAATGCCAGGACACAAGAAATACAACCAAAATAAATAAAATAAAACATTATAAGAAAAAAAAGATAAAAATTTACCATAAAAATGTTTATCATTTCATTAAAAAATTTTTGATTAACCTTTTTATTACATTCTAAACGTAAGAATTTTAGTAAATCTGTGGTTACTTTTTACTTAAGCATTATTTTCATTTTTCTATGAAGAACGTAATAATCTTCAAATGTTATATTATGATAAAGAAGAAAATTGGCCAAAACTTTGTCCACACCAATTTTCTGTGAAATTCACCAACTGAGACAATTTTTTTTTCTCTTCAATTTTAGAAAAAGACCATCAAATCTCTATAGATAGAATGAAGTTGACGTCATTCAGGTGTTTGTAATTGTTTTATGACATCCACATTCATGAGTAATTCTCACTAAACTGTATGAACCAGACTATAAACGTTCAAGGTTACCCATAGTTTTGTGGGTTGGTCAGTTATATATTCCAGATGGCAATGCTGTGAGCTTCTAAGCCAAACGCATACTATCTATAGTGTGAATGGACACCACCGAGGTAGGCAGCAGGCTCAGGTTCAATAGGTTTTTATTTTTTTAAGGGTTTTACGGCGCTTGCAACACATTAAGGTCATATCAGCGCCAGTAAATAGGAAGAAAATGGGATAGTAAAAAGTTCTAGAATTACAATAAAGCATCCAAGAAAAGGGAAATTGGTTCAAATAAGAAACAGGTGTGGATTCCAAAAGCACTCTATCAAAGTACTTAGTTTGAGATCACTAAAAGTCTCATCCAGACACAAGCACAGGTCCCCACTAAGAGGAATACACTCAAATGTTTTACAAATCATATATAATATAAAGAAAGCATAATACAGTGCATAACAGAGAGATGATTTAAAATGAAAAAAATATCATCTCCCAAAACCAACTATACATTCGACTGTTTACCCCTCAGCCAGGGGATCTGGCCAGGACCAGGACAAAACCAAGTAATCTCTTTCCAAGACAAAGACAGAAAGCATGTTGGAAAACAGATATAAGGGGATAGAAGACACAGTATGTACCTCCCTGCCCACTATGGGAGGTCAGGAACCCCACCCAGATATAGGGGGATAGAAGACACAGTATGTACCCCCCTGCCCACTAAGGGAGGTCAGGAACCCCACCCAGGTTCAATAGGTTAAAAAGATTTTGCCAGCAGTTGTCGGCCATACCAATTCCAGGATTTGCTTCTGCTTGATGGCCTCCATCTCTTCCTCTTGCCTCTTTCTGATGTCCTTTTCTTCCTCGTCAATCTTCCGAGCCCTTGCCACGTGATACTGGGCCTGGCTCAACAAATCTGAACACTGCCTAGAAAAACGATTAAAATTTATTAGAAATATATTTCTTTTATTTTTTTATTTTTTAAAATGATTTCTTTAGAACAGCCGAATTGTCAAATAATACAACTACTATTGATAATAATAATAATAATAATAATAATAATAATAATAATAATAATAATAATAATAATAATAATAATAATAATAATAATGATGATGTTAATAATAATGATGATGTTGATGTTAATAATAATAATAATAATAATAATAATAATAATAATAATAATATTAATAATAATAATAATAATAAAATAATAATAATAATAATAATAATAATAATAATAATAATAATAATACTAATGATAATAATACTAATGATAATAATAATAATGATAATAATAATAATAATAATAATAATAATACTAATAATAATAATAATAATAATAATAATAATAATAATAATAATAATAATAATAAAATAATAATTATGATAATACTAATAATAATAATAAAAATGGGAGGTCGGGAACCCCACCCAGGATGAAGGGAGAGAACCAGTGACAAAACCCATTGCCCTAATACAGGTTACCACTAAGGCAATTCTAACTGTAATCTGAAAAGAAAAAATAATTATGAAACAAAAACATCTTGCTTTTAATCTCTAATTCCTTACTGAGCCTCGGCCTGTGCTTGAGCCAAATCGAACTTCATTCGATCTCCGTGTTGACTCAGGTGAGTGAAGTATCTGTTAATGAAAGAAAGAAAAAAAAATAATTTTTAATTAAAAAAAAAAAAAAAACTTGATTATTGACTATGATAAGAATTTAAAAAAAAAAATAAAATGAAGTATTTCTATAGAGAAATATATTTGTAAATAGACTTGTTGAGAGGGTCAAGAATAGGGAATGAGATTAGCAGAAGAGTAGCGTCCCTTGATTGGACGTCACCGGCGGAAAAGTTATTAGAGAGAGAACGTCATGTTGGTTGTGCACATGTTTTTTTTTTTTTTAAGGGTTTTACGGCGCTTGCAACACATTAAGGTCATATCAGCGCCAGTAAAAAGGAAGAAAATGGGATAGTAAAAAGTTCTAGAATTACAATTAAAGCACAAAAGAAAAGGTGAGACAAAGGGGAATTGGTTAAAATAGGGAACAGATGTAGATTCCAAGAGCACACCGTCAAAGTACTTGGTTTGAGATCACCTAAAAGTCTCATCCAGACACAAGCACAGGTCCCAACTAAGAGAAATACACTCAAATGTTTACAAATCATATAATATAATATGTTAACTAAACATAATACAATGCAAAACAGAGAGATGATTTACAAGGAAAAAAATATCATCTCCCAAAACTATAACTATACATTCGACTGTTTCCCTCCCAGCCAAGGGTCAGGACAAAACTAAGTAATCTCATTCCAAGACAACGACAGGAAACAATTGGAAAACAGGTACGGGGGGATAGAAGACACAGCATGTACCTCCCTGCCCACTATGGGAGGTCAGTATCCCCACCCAGGTTGTGCACATGCGTCTCTCGTCCTCACTTCCGGTGAAAGCGGCATGAGACACTTCAACGAAAGCGAGGACGAAAGAGACGCATATGCGCAAAACCATTTTGACGTTCTCTCTGTAAGGTGACGTCCAATCAAGGGATGCTACTCTTCCGCTAATCTCATTCCCTATAAAAACAAATAAAGGAATTCCCTTCGCTGATCCACTTGGGGTTTATCGAATACCAGAACTTTTTGCAAAAATATATCTTAAAAGCTTTGTCTTCAAAATTGCAAATTTGTTTGTTTGTTTATTTTTGTGTTGTTTTTAAGGGTTTTACGACGCTTGTGACACATTTAGGTCACAGTGCTGATGGTGACAAAAAGGGAAAAAGGAGGAAAATTATGAATAATTTTCTTTACACCACATGTTTACTTCACCAACCCCCACTTTTAGAGCCACTGAGACGATAAACTACTCTAGCTATCTTCTGGATAATGGGGAAGCTGCACCAGTTTGTTTCACCACATATCAAATCTCTCAAATCCAGAAAATTGGATTGAGGAAAATGTCATTTTTTTTTAAAGGAGGAAATTCTTCCTCTGACGCAAAAATCGCGGATTTCCGCGGATCCGAGGAAAACCATCAGCACTGAGGTCACATCAGCGCCAGTAAAAATGAAGAAAATAGGATATTATAAAAGTTCTAGAATCACAATTAAAGCACCCTAGAATGGGACAGCGTGGCTCAGCGGTATGGTCTTTGCTTCGTACCCGAAAGGTACCGAGTTCGACTACCCGCCGCGTTGTGTGGCCTTGAGTAAGTCACCTAGCCTTAGCTCACTTTGCGGCGCTGCACTGCGGCTGACGCCTGGGTTATTCCAGTCTTCCCTTGGAATAGACCCCAAAGAAAAATTTCCCCTTAGGGATGACTAAAGGGAATCTATTTATTTATTTATTTATTATTATTTATTTTATAAAAAAGTAAGACCAAGGGGAATGATACTATTAGGAAATAGGTGTAGATTCCAAGAGCACACTATCATTGTGCAAATAACTGAGGATAGCACTTACCTGTGAGCCAGCTCTAAATCACGTACAGCCACCAACACTTTCTTCAGATTGCTCTTCTCATCCTTTAAGATAACTGTAGCTAGTTTCTGCTGCACTAGGGCAATGTTGTAAAGAAGCACAGAGTCATTGGGGGACACATGGCGGGCCTGGAGATAAAATATTTCAAGTTAGTTCTTCTTCCTCTATACATACCTGCCAACCCGTAGTGAAAAAAAATAGGATGCTTCTTCAAAAAAAAAAATAGGAGTCTAGGGAAAAAAATAGGGGTAAGCAATGTTAAGAGGAAAAAAACAAAACAAATGTACCCTAGGCGTCGTGGCGCAAGCATCTATAAATAGATCTATAACCCACAAACAACAATTGTTGAGGTGAACTGGCTGACAAATGGTATGAGGTATGATGGATGTGCCAAGGTGAGGTCTGAATAATTTTGTGTAATTGTAAATGACAATCCTTTCCTTCAGTCAGGTAGAAAACAAAACTGATTCTATCAATCATAAAATAATACAGGCAAGCAGGTGGCTTCCTCTGATATAAAATAAATAAAAAAAATTTGGAAAATTTTTAAAAATTTTTTTCCAATTAATTCATTAAAAAATCAGAGTTTCCCAAAATCCGGCGGGGTGAGGTAAAATCAAGAAAAAATTGGGGTAAATCCGATTGGATCGGGGTAGTTGGTAGGTATGTCTATGCCACCCCGTAATAAATAAATATGTAAATAAATATAAATTCCCTTTATTCATCCCATAGGGGAAATTTATCTCTAGGGTCTATTCCAAGGGAAGACTGGAATAACCCAGGTATCTGCCACATTGCAGCGCCGCAAAATTGAGCTAGGGCGAGATGACTTGCTCAAGGCCATACAGCGAAATGGCGTGTGATCGAACTCGATACCTTTCGGTTATGAAGCAAAGACCGTACAGCTGAGCCACGCTGCCCCCGGTGAAACAGGATTGGAAAATAAAAACGGTCAGGGTTTTAAATTAAAACAATATTTTAAAAATCAAATCCTAAAGTTAAAAATAAATATTAAAATATTTTAAAAAATCATTCCCTGAGGTACTTAAATGAATATTGATCATAAAATAATTTTTTAAAACCGAGAAATGTCAGCTCTTGTTACAAAATACAAAAGAAATACATCACAAACATCTAATGACTCTTTCACTAAATTATCAAGGGAAAATAAAATCTAGGAAAATGAAGAGATTTTTAAAACACCTAACAGGATTGTTTTTTTTTATCAGTTGTGCGGCTATGTGGTCGAGTGGTATGACACTCGCTTTCGGATCGGAAGGTCCTGGGTTCGAGCCCCGCGCTCGGCGCATAGTTGAGCCCTTGGAAAAGTCTCTTTACTCACATTCTCTCACCGTACTCGGGTGTAAAATGAGTACCTGGCCGTTAACAGCATTGTCTTTGTCCGAAAAATTATAATATCGCCTAACGGGCGTCATGTCCCGTCCTACATGTTAAATGTTGCTGTTGACCAGGGACCCCTTGTAAAGCGCTTTGAGCACATTTTAGTGGATATTGCGCTATATAAAGCTCTTTTAAGATTTTAAGATTAAGATCCCCCCTCCAACGATGAATCAAGTAGCATACGTTACCTTGAGTAATGTCTGTTTGCACTCTGTCAGTTTTCCACACTTGAAGTACGCTCTGGCTAGATAAACCATTACGTCTACGTTGTGACTCTTGAAGAATTTCTTTAAACAGTTTTCATACTGCAAAGGTTAGATAAAAATGTTTGCTTTTACAAATGAGGCATTGTGGGGGGGAGAGAGAGAGAGAGAGAGATAGAGAGAGAGAGGGAGAGAGAGAGGGAGAGAGAGAGAGAGAGGAGAGAGAGAAAGAGGGAGAGAGAGAGAGAGGAGAGAGAGAGGAGAGAGAGAAAGAGAGAGGAGAGAGAGAAAGAGGGAGAGAGAGAAGAGAGAGAGAGAGAGAGAGGAGAGAGAGAGAGAGAGAGAGAGGAGAGAGAGAGGAGGAGAGAGAGAAGAGGAGAGAGAGAAGAGAGAAGAGAGAGAGAGAGAGAGAGAGAGAAGAGAGGAGAGAGAGAGGAGAGAGAGGAGAGAGAAGAGAAGAGAGAGAGAGAGAGAGAGAGAGAGAGAGAGAGAGAGAGAGAGAGAGAGAGAGAGAGAGAGACTTGACTATTATAATTCATTAATTTTTAATCTGACTTTGAATCAAATTAAATAAGCTACTGCTTTTACAAAACCAAGCGGCACAATTGTTTTGAGGAAGAAAAAGAGAGAAAACATAGCCATAGTGTTTTATGAACTACACTAAAGTATTAATCATAAGACGCATCATAAGACAGAGAGAGAGAGAGAGAGAGAGAGAGAGAGAGAGAGAGAGAGAGAGAGAGAGAGAGGGGAGAGAGGAGAGAGAGAAGAGAGAGAGAGAGAGAGGAGAGAGAGAGAGAGGTGAGAGAGAGAGAGAGAGAGAAAGAGATAGAAGAGAGAGAGAGAGAGAGAGAGAGAGAGAAGAGAGAGAGAGAGGAGAGAGAGAGAGAGAGAAGAGAGAAGAGAGAGAGAGAGAGAGAGAGAGAGGAGAAGAGAGAGAGAGAGAGAGAGAGAGAGAGAGAGAGAGAGAGAGAGAAGAGAGAGAGAGAGAGAGAGAGAGAGAGAGAGAGAGAGAGAGAGAGAGAGAGAGAGAGGGAGAAAGAGAGGAGAAAGAGAGAAGGAGAGAGAGAGGGAGAGAGTGAGAGAGAGGGGAGAAAGAGAAAGAGAGAGAGAGAGTGAGAGAGAGAGAGAGAGAGAGAGAGAGAGAGAGAGAGAGAGAGAGAGAGAGAGAGAGAGACCTTAGCAGATGTGAATCCTCCTAAAAATTAGATGAAATAAACAAAAGAAGGTAAAATGAAAAGCCGAGGAAAGGGAAGAGGGCAGATAACTGAAAGCCACTGACCATTTGTACTGCGGCAACGTATTGCCTTTGCTCCACGTAGATGTGGGCAATGTTGAGCCATACGTCACAGAAGTCGGCAGTGGCCTCCCTTACTTGAGCAAACACATCTCTCGACTCATTGATGCATCCCTTGTGTGCCAGAACGCAACCTGCAAAAGTGAAGTGATATAAAAATGAGCTTTTATATAGCGCAATATCCACTAAACGTGCTCAAAGCGCTTTACAAGGGATCCCTGACCAACAGCAACATTTAACACGTAGGGCGGGACATGACACATATTACACATTTTTTTGGACAGAGAATACGCTGTTAACAGCCAGGTATCATTTTACAACTGAGTACGGTGAGAGAATGTGAGTAAAGAGCCTTCTCCGAGGACTCAACAATGCGGCGAGCAAGGCTCGAACCCAGGACCTTCCCATCCGAAAGCGAGCGTCACAACACAAGACCACATATTATATGTTCTGATCATCAGACTGTAACCACCTAAAGACACACTGTGTACACACTGACAATGTGTTGATCTGTGCTGGTAGTAGTGGAACCATCGAAATGTGTGTCAGTGCTTGACATAATCAGTCGGAAGGTGAAAATTTGGGATTTGCATTTTCTTCCCCCATTTTCTGAAAGAATTTGCTCCCCAGAGCATTTTTATTTTTATTTGAAGTAAATCGGGTGATTTTTCATAAAGTTATGGTCAGATGTATTGGAAAGGTATCCAGCAACTTTTCTCAAATTTCATATTTTTTTTCAACTTGACTAGCTGTAAAAAATATTTAGAAGTGAAATTAATCTTTGATATTTCCCGAAGATGTACAAAAAGGGTTGATGTAATAATTTATGACAAGAGCTCATTTTGGATAAAAATTGACCTTCTAACTAAACTCGGCAATATTTTAGTTCAAACCTTTTCACCATCCCGACTGATTATGTCATTCACTGTAACATATATAGACAATTTCAATTAGTTTTCAGGCCAGGAACTGAATGTGACAATTCATTACTTTATCTTCAAGAATCATCATTATCCTGTTTTGAACATTCAAAGTTTAGTTTATTTCCGTTCACAAGACCAGTCAGGTCTTCTGATTCCATACAAGTCAAGTCGCTGTCCTCGAAGTTTTGTACCAACCACTGTAAATATAGCATTTGAGTTAGTTTAAGTTTAGTTTAAGTTTTAAGGGTTGTACGGCGCTTGTAACACATTAAGGTCATATCAGCGCCAGTAAAAAGGAAGAAAATGGGAAAGTAAAAAGATCTAGATTTACAATAATGCATCCAAGAAAAGGTAAGACAAAGGGGAATTGGTTCAAATAGGAAGTAGATGTAAATTCCAAGAGCACACTATCAAAGTACTTTGTTTGAGATCACCTAAAAGTCTCACCCAGACACAAGCAGAGGTCCCCACTCAAATGTTTTACAGATCATATATAATACAAAGAAAACACAACACAGTGCATAACAGAGAGATGATTTACAAGGAAAAAAATATCATCATCTCCCCATTTGAGTTAGTGATTCGCTGTCATAATTATGTCCGTCGTGTTACAAGTGGCAATTTAACGATGATTGACATGAATGTTAAAACGTTTTAAATTCTATTTTCCCTGAATCTTTCTTACCAATGCCATTAGCTGCCCAAATGTTACGAGGATCATTTCTCAACACTTGTTTATACATGGCTAACGATCTGTCTTGGTGACGTTTTTCCTTTGATTAAAATAGAAAAACCACAACAATTCGTTAATTGATAATTTAATATTTCCATAATATCATAATATATTTTTTTTAATAATAAGGGGTGGGGTATTTTTAAAAATAAATTACAAAATAAACATAACAACTTCCTAACAACTTTAAAACATCTATTTCTTCTAGTGGACAAAGTATTTCTGATATATTGGATTGTGCATGCAAACTTATAAGTAAGGTGTCTATATAAAAAATCTAGATAAAGAGAAATTTTATCTAACTAGATTTAATACAATTATATATCAAATAGTCTATACCTGGAATAGTATAAAGTTAGATAATACAAATACATGCTCTTTTACTTTTAATCGTTTCAAATGAGATTTTTTTCTGACTGATGAGATGAAAGAATATTGTTGAATACATTATTTCTGATCATTCAGTTAGAAAATGTAGACAATGAATGGTGACTTTTAAAATTATTCTTAATATTTGTTTCTACCAATGGCTTTTATTATTCCTTTTAGCCTTCCACCTATGATATGATATGATATGATATGATATGATATGATATGATATGATATGATATATGTTATGATATGATATGATATGATATATGTTATGATATGATATGATATGATATGATATGATATGATATGATATATGTCACAATATGATATGATATGATATGATATATGTCACAATATGATATGGTATGATATGATATGATTAGAAAAGTGAGTGGAGCAGGCACTTATGTTGGTAACAACAAGATATGAAGTGAATAGAAAAGTGCCAGAAGACAATAGAGAATAAAAAATTTTCGCGGCGGTGGTGGGGTTCGAACCTGCGACCTTATTGGTACGACAACTCCGCCTGGCAGGTGAGAGCGTGGCTCTACCGTGTGAGCTATCCACGAACACAAAAATATTCGTTTCAAACCCAAAGTCATTACTAGATCCCTCTCTCACCCACTTCTTGAGACCGCCGATTCGTTCGTACACCACCATCGCGAATAATTTTGACCAGCAGTTAAGCTTAATAGCCAATATTCTCAACACAAACATATAACATAGAAACGATTGAGACATTGAGTATGCTCCGGTGTATGGGGTGAATTTTTAATTCAGAAAAGTGAGTGGAGCAGGCACTTATGTTGGTAACAACAAGATATGAAGTGAATAGAAAAGTGCCAGAAGACAATAGAGAATAAAAATTTTTCGCGGCGGTGGTGGGGTTCGAACCTGCGACCTTATTGGTACGACAACTCCGCCTGGCAGGTGAGAGCGTGGCTCTACCGTGTGAGCTATCCACGAACACAAAAATATTCGTTTCAAACCCAAAGTCATTACTAGATCCCTCTCTCACCCACTTCTTGAGACCGCCGATTCGTTCGTACACCACCATCGCGAATAATTTTGACCAGCAGTTAAGCTTAATAGCCAATATTCTCAACACAAACATATAACATAGAAACGATTGGAGACATTGAGTATGCTCCGGTGTATGGGGTGAATTTTTAATTCAGAAAAGTGAGTGGAGCAGGCACTTATGTTGGTAACAACAAGATATGAAGTGAATAGAAAAGTGCCAGAAGACAATAGAGAATAAAAATTTTTATTCTCTATTGTCTTCTGGCACTTTTCTATTCACTTCATATCTTGTTGTTACCAACATAAGTGCCTGCTCCACTCACTTTTCTGAATTAAAAATTCACCCCATACACCGGAGCATACTCAATGTCTCAATCGTTTCTATGTTATATGTTTGTGTTGAGAATATTGGCTATTAAGCTTAACTGCTGGTCAAAATTATTCGCGATGGTGGTGTACGAACGAATCGGCGGTCTCAAGAAGTGGGTGAGAGAGGGATCTAGTAATGACTTTGGGTTTGAAACGAATATTTTTGTGTTCGTGGATAGCTCACACGGTAGAGCCACGCTCTCACCTGCCAGGCGGAGTTGTCGTACCAATAAGGTCGCAGGTTCGAACCCCACCACCGCCGCGAAAAATTTTTATTCTCTATTGTCTTCTGGCACTTTTCTATTCACTTCATATCTTGATATGATATGATATGATATGATATGATATGATATGATATGATATATGTCACAATATGATATGATATATGTCACAATATGATATGATATGATATGATATGATATATGTCACAATATGATATGATATGATATGATATGATATGATATGATATGATATATGTCACAATATGATATGATATGATATGATATAGCAATGACTATCCCGCACAAATCTTTGGGCCTCTTTTTCGCTTACGAAGTGCCCGAATTCGCGTCAAAATATGTGACGAAGCCGTTTCGTATATGTTATTTTAAAAAATTAATTACGACGCTGTTTATTGATGAATATGACTGAAAGTTGGCACACAGTTAGAAAAAAGGTCATTTTAGATTATGTCAAGCGACAAAACTCGTGCGATTACCAGAGGACCGTTAAAAATAGATTTTTACTCTTTGGAGTAAAATATTTCTAAAACTACCGGGCGTGGAGGTTTTGTCGCTGACAAGGTAATACATGAACATTTCTTCTTTTTGGTTGTAAAATTTCATATGAATATGACGAGTACTTTTCCCGTATTTTACAAAACACCATCCTAATTTGCTCTTCAAGTTTCACACTTATTACGCAAGATACAACCAAAGGTCGAAAAAAAATGCCGAAAAAGCATCCCATATTTTCGCGTTTTTTTCCTCTTTGCGGGTCATCCAAATAAATGACACCTTTAAAACTGTATAACTTATTTATTTATGAATGGATTTTCAAAATTCAAAAACATTTTTTACTAAGTGGAGATAGGGCTTTGATATTAGACAAAAATTTTCCTCAAAAAGAGAAAAAAACATTTTTCATAGTCATTGCTATATGATATGATATGATATGATATGATATATGTCACAATATGATATGGTATGATATGATATGATATGATATGATATGATATGATATGATATGATGTATGTCACAATATGTGATATGATATGATATAGTCACAGTATGATATGGTATGATATGATATGATAGATATGATATGATGTATGTCCATATGATATGATATGATGTATGTCACAATATATGATATGATATGATATATGTCACAGTATGATATGGTATATGATATGATATGGTATGATATGATATGATATGATATGATATGGTATGATATGATATGATATGATATGATATGATATGATATGATATGATATGATGTATGTCACAATATGATATGATATGATGTATGTCACAATATATGATATGATATGATATATGTCACAGTATGATATGGTATGATATGATATGATATGATATGATATGATATGATATGATATGATATGATGTATGTCACAATATGATATATGATATGATATGTTCTGATCTGATATGTTACAATATATATGATATGATATGATATGTTATGTTATATTATATCATATGTTACCATATGATAACGGTTGTTGAGAAATTATTGAGTGAGCATTTGAGTTAAATTAGACAAACCTTTTCCCTGTCCCTCATAGGCTGGTGCAGAGTCTGTAGCCAGACATTGCCCAGGGCTATGAGTGAGTAGGCGTCATCTTTGGTGGTCTGCCGTTGCAGGATACGCTCAAACTTCTTCTGGCCGGGACCCCATTCCTGTTTGGCAAGGTGAAGGTTACCAATGAGAGACCAGGCATCGGGGTGATCCTGAAAGCAATGCGGGAAAATGTTGGTTTGTTTGTTTTTAAGGGTTTTACGGCGCTTAGGTCATATCAACGCCAGTAAAAAGGAAGAATATTGGATAGTAAAAAAAATTCTAG
The DNA here is from genome assembly GCF_034508935.2 of Berghia stephanieae. Taxonomy (NCBI): domain Eukaryota; kingdom Metazoa; phylum Mollusca; class Gastropoda; order Nudibranchia; family Aeolidiidae; genus Berghia; species Berghia stephanieae. The sequence goes on along the minus strand of NC_088367.1, from coordinate 7,744,052 downwards.
ATGTACAATTAAAACACCCCCAAGAAAAAGTAAGACAAAGGTTGTTTTTGTTTGTTTGTTTTTTAAGGGTTTTACGGCGCTTGCAACACATTTAGGTCATATCAGCGTCAGTAAAAAGGAAGAATATTGGATAGTAAAAAAAATTCTAGATGTACAATTATTAAATCACCCAAGAAAAAGTAAGACAAAGGGGAATTGGTTCAAATAGGGAAGAGATGTAGATTCCAAGAGCACACTATCAGTGTACTTGGTCTGAGAACACCCAAAAGTCTCACCCAGACACCAGCACAAGATCCCGCTGAGAGGAATACACTCAAATGTTTATACTCATATGCTTAAAATAAAAAATGACAGTATATAACAGAGAGATGATTTACAAGGAAAAAAATATCATCTCCAAAAACTTTAACTATACATTCGACTGTTTCCCTCCCAGCCAAAGACTCCGGCCAGGGTCAGGACAAAACAAATTAATCTCATTCCAAGACAAAGACAGAAACCAATTGGAAAACAGATATAAGGGGATAGAAGACACAGAAAGTACCTCCCTGCTCAATGGGGGGAAAAATGGAAGAAATCATTGCCTGTTTGTTTTCATGAATCATACGTAAAAAAGTAAGATGGTAGAATAGTGAAAAGACTTTTAGATCTATCTATCAAACAGCAAGGAAAATATAGATAGTATGAAGTTGACGTCACTCAGGTCTTTGTTATGCATTTTTTGCCATCCGCGTTTATGAGTAATTCTCCCTAATCTGTATTAACCAGACTATAAACGTTCAAGGTTACATAGTTTTGTGCGTTGGTCCGTTATACTTCTGGATGGCAATGTTGTGAGCTTATTAGCCAAACACTTACTATCTATACGACAAAGTGGAATAGTTTAGTTAAAAGGTGAAAAATTGTGGGTTTTAGAGCCAAAAAACATGGCATTGGGGTGCATTTGCACTCCAGAGGTGAAAATAGGGTTTACATAGATCAGACCCAAGAGTGATCTATCCCTGTAGTGAAAGCACAAGTTCAATATTGATACTGCCATCAAATCTTAGTCAATTAGGAAACACACAGATGGTTTATATTAAAAAATCATCATTTTAACCAAAGACCTGACATCAACATAAATTGAAATTGACCTTTTTTTATATACATAGTGCAATATCCACTAAATGTGCTCAAAGCGCTTTACAAGGGTCCCTGGACAACAGCAACAGTTAGGACAAGACATGACGCCTGTAAGGCCATATTATAATTTTTTCGGATAGACAACGCTGTTAACGGCCAGATACTAATTTTACACCTGAGTACAGTGAGAGAATGTGAGTAAAGAGCCTTTTCAAAGGACTCTAACTATGCGCCGAGAGAGGCTCGAACCCAGGACCTTCCGATCCGAAAGTGAGTGTCATACCACTAGACAACACATAACATTCAATGGTATGACCAGGTAATGATTTACTAAGAAAAAATATTTAAAAAGCTGATTAGTTCACTGTAATGTAGTAGAAAAGTATATATATATATCATATTAGAATATTCCCTTTACCTTTTCTGTATTGAATCACTTCTTCTTCCTGTTATTATGGTTATCTACTTCCTGGTGCCAGAATGCCTACTTCCTGTTCTCACTTCTTCTCTAATTTTCAGTCAGTCCAGTTCAGGAGCTCAATTGTGCGGCTATGTGGTCTAGTGGTATGACACTCGCTTTCGGATCGGAAGGTCCTGGGTTCGAGCCTCGTTCGACGCATAGTTGAGTCCTTGGAAAAGACTCTTTACTCACATTCTCTCACCGTACTCAGGTGTAAAATGAGTACCTGGCCGTTAACAGCGTTGTCTTTGTCCGAAAAATTGTAATATCGCCTAACAGGCGTCATGTCTCGTCCTACATGTTAAAAGTTGCTGTTGACCAGGGACCCCTTGTAAAGCGCTTTGAGCATGTTAAGTGGATATTGCGCTATATAAAAGCTCAATTTTTTTTTTTTAAAGTAACATGTCAAACTATGTCTATCTCAGTTCATTATAATCACAACATTGAGTGTATGTCAAACCTGATTAATTTGTAAGGCTTCTTTGAACCAATCAGATGCCTCGTAAATCTGTCCTCTATCTCTGGCCATGCAACCAAGTCGGAGGTAACCTAGATAGGAACAAAAACAGGCTTTTCTTTAGGGCAACCAAAGAGCAAAAGTTGACAACATAGCATACATGCCTAATTGAAAACTTAAAATTTAGTAATTTTTATGTCAATTTTTAGTAATTTTCATTATCATTATAGTAGTAGTAGTAGTAGTAGTAGTAGTTGTTATTCTTCTTCTTCTTATTATTATCATTATTATTATAATTGTAGTAATTGTCTTTCTTCTTCTTCTTATAATAAGAACTAAAAATTCGTAATTTTCCCCAAAAAAAATCGTATTTGGCCATGCAATTTGACTAAAATTCGTAAAATTACGAAAAATTCGTAAGATTCGGCATGTATGTCATAGTATAAAACTAGAAATTCGGGAGGGGGGTTATATAACAAAGAACTACAGTACAAAATATTTCTCCACAATTCAAACACTGGTTCGGATTACAGTTTTTTTGCAATTAAAATAAATTTTTTCTTTGTGTTGGTTTAAATATGGATTGTTGCTCTCAACCGTCATCTACGAATGGTCAGTTTTAAGGACCAGTGGACTATCCCTAATTATAAAAAGGTTTTCCAAGATACTTGAGAGCCATTTAAAAAATGAGAGATCCATTGATGATAGAGGTCTAATTTGAGCATGTTAGTAAATATATCGCTATATAAAAGATCAATTTTTTTCTTTTTTTAAAAAAAATATCACTTACAGTCCACATAATTGGGATGGTCTCCGAGAATTATTCTGTAGTATTTGTCAGCTTTGTCAAACTCGTGGAGTGCTTCGTACAACCTGGCCAGATTGTAAGTCGTTGTGACCGAGATGGCACTGTAGTAATTCTCGTCATGTTGGGCGTCTGATTTTGAACGTTCCAGAGATGCTTCATAGTATTTCTAAGAGTTGAATTGAAAAAAAAAAACAACAACAATATCTTGATTTTTTTTTTAAAATGCAATGACGATGACGATGATGAAGACAATGACAACGAAATGATGATAATACCATGGAATTAAAAAACATTTGACTGAAAACCAAAAATGCAATAGACAATTGCTAGTGACATCTATATATATATATATATATATATATATATATATATATATATATATATATATATATATATATATATATATTATATATATATATATATATATATATATATATATATATGTATATATACAATATATATACTATATATACAATTATATACATATGACCCCCAACTACCCATTGTGTTACCTGTGAGAGCACCTTACACTGACACTTTTAAGAAAATTCACAGAGATTTGTAAATCTTATTGCTGTCTTTAGTCAATACCGCTTTATATTAATTTATGTCTTAGATTTAATTTAAGCATGGAAATAATTAAATTCATTCACATACCAAATCATTGATAGGATTATTATCATTGATAGTAAAATAGTATTGATGAATGAATGATGATGATGATGATAAAGATAATATTTTTCCATATAACAACAGGCCCTCAACATAATCAGCGGGTAATTCCCAATTAAGAAATATCAGAGGTCCCATGGCTGTCTTATAAATATTTGACAGTGTATTACAGACCTGCCAAATTGAAAACTTCAAATTTAGTCATTTTAATGTCAATTTTTTAGTAATTTGACAAGGAAATTCGTAATTTCTAAAATTGTGTATGAACAACCACAAAATTATTATTATTATTATTATTATTATTATTATTATTATTATTATTATTATTATTATTATTATTATTATTATTATTATTATTATTATTATCATCATTATTATAGTAGTCGTAATAGTAGTAGTAGTAGTAGTAGTAGTAGTAGTAGTAGTAGTAGTAGTAGTAGTAGTAGTAGTAGTAGTAGTAGTATGTTGTTGTTGTGTTGTTCTTCTTCTTCTTCTTTTCATTATTATTATTATTATTATTATTATTATTATTATTATTATTATTATTATTATTATTATTATTATTTATTATTATTATTATTATTATTATTATATCTAGTGACTCTGCACTGCTGTTTCGTCTTCGTCTTATTTCCAAATTTCGGCAGTTTGAGCAAGGTCAGTGACTGGATGTCAAAACAATTCTGGCCCCTATCAATGTGTCCTTTGGATCATGTATTTTACATGTGTTATCTTACTCCATTCAGGTGTGAATGAGTACCTAACTGCTACAAGCAGTGGTGGATATTACAAGAGTGCTAGTGAAAAAAAAAACCCAAAAAAACAACAACAAAAACAAAAAACCAGAAGCCTAACAGGAAACTTGTACTTTAGATAATGAAAATTTGTTTCCACTTGACCTGCTGGAGGAATAAGTGAAGCACATTGTGCATGGTGAATCCTTGAACATGTCCTTTATATAAATGTTTATAACTATTTCATTTCATATTTATACAAGTACAAGTTTGACAATGTCTGGACAACAGATCTGCCAACCCTTCATATTCCAAAAGTGGAATCAGAACGTCAGAAAATCGGAATTGGAGACCAAAAAATAGGAATTTCTTAACAATGGATAATTCTGTATCAAAATGACCACCATCTTTGCCACCAAACACATAAAGACAGCATTCGGACATATCTAGAAAAACTACATATCACATATATTAGGTAATGGAATGGGGAGGGGGGAAAGGAATGAAATTAATATTCCTACTCATCTCCCTTTTGGCAAACATTTTTTAAAGTTCACCTTTTAAACCCCCCCCCCCCCCCCCCCCCTCCATTATTTTCTTCTTACCATTATCATCATTTTGAAAATAGGAACTTAAGAGACAATGGCGGAAGAGTGGAAAAGGAAAAAGGAAAATAGGAATGACTCCGCCCAAAGTGGTAGAAGGGTTGGCAGGTATGTGGACTAATAGAACGAAACACGACTTACTCGAGAATCTTCAAAGTTTCCCAGGCGAAAATGGAGAGCTGCCACATTGTTGAGGATTTCTGGTGGAATGTCGGCTTCCACTTTGTCTGTCAATATCCGTGTTGCTGTCCCATACGCTGACAATGCACCCTGTGGCAAACAAGATCACAGGATTTAGAAGATTTACACATTTGAAAACTAAGTGAATTCAACAATCTGTCCATGTGCATAAATAGATTAACTGATAGTACGGCTATGTGGTCTAGTGGTATGACACTTGCTTTCAGACCAGAAGGTCCTGGGTTCGAGTCACGCTCGGAGCACATTTCAGTCCTTGGAAATGACTGTTTACTCACATTCTCCCACCGTACTCACTTCAAACAAAATACAAAACAAGGCAAGGATAAAGACGAAAAAAGAAAAAAATTGAAAGTAAAAAATAATGGACTTAGTTTCAACTCTCACCTGTACATCAGTTTGTTCCAGTATCTGTGCCAATTCTATCCAAGCTTCAACGTCGTCTGGAAATTGCTCCGTGACTTTCTTCATGTGTTGCTAAAAGTTGAAAATAGACCACAAAAAAAAAAAAAAAAAAAAAAAAAAGACAGTGTTTTTTTATGTATTACACTTATTGATGTCGTAATGGTGGTGGTGGTGGCAGTCATAATTGAAGTTCAATAGAAATAATAGTGTCGATGATAAATGGTAGTTACTGCCTAAGTGCCAGCTGATTGGGGAGTTAGGAAAATGGGCATACAGATATAATTGTCACTCTCGTGAAATGCACCAAAAATACATTTTTTTTAAAAACCATAAAATTCCATACTTCACATAATCAATGTCTGGCCTTTACATTCATTGTAGATTTATTCGGTATGAGCTTTATTTGGTTTACAAAAGCAATCATACAGATTAAGTTTGTGATTTTTTCCTAAGCTACCAAAATACACATTTCCATGAAATTTTTTCAGCCGCACCTTAACCCTCTCCTTTCCACCTATAGGAAAATCGTCACATTCATTACGATGTAACCGACAATATTCTCATTCTGATTTCTCTCGTACATCACAATTTTTTTTTAATTTCTTTGACAACAGCCAGAAATACTAAACACTGTGTTGTAGAGCTCACTTGTTACTTTTTTCAAACAAAGATTCATATTTTCATGTCACTTTTAGACCAACTATTAGAGAACCCCACAATTTCAAAAGATGATGTTTTCATGTGAGATAGATTTTTTGGCTCCTATTTTCGTCTGTTTCACTAAACTTTATTTTCATCTTTGTTAGTATATTGGGGGTGAAATGGCCGAGTGATTAAGGCATTGCACTGTGACCCAGAAGGTCCTGGGTTCGAGCCCCGCTTCAGGCACTTTCGTTTTTTTTCCATGAGCAAGATTATTAACCCCCAATTTGCTCACTTGGACAACATGGGTGATTCCTGTTGACATCAGACATCTTGTTTAATGGCATAATTTTTTGTTTTTCTGTTAGTATAGATAGTATGCGCTTAGCTAAGAAGCTCATAACATTGCCACCCAGAAGTATAACGGACCAGAACACAAAACTGTGTGTATCTATGAACGTTTATAGTCGAGTTAATACACTTCAGTGAGCATTACTCATAAACGCAGATGGCAAAATACAATAACAAAGACCTGAGTGACGTCATCTTCGAACTATCTATACTACTTCAACATCCACAAACCTTGGCAACATCCCTTTTTTCCTGATCTGGGTGGTTGGCATAAAGTGACCCGAGGATTTTCATGGTTTCATAATTTCCAGGCTGAATCTTCAACACTTTTTCAAAACACTGGGATGCCTTTAGAAAAAAAATCACAAAAAAGAATTAAAAGTTATCAAAGTGATTTTGATGAAATCTTTCATTTGCAGTGCAGAAGGAGCTAGCCAGCACCGTCAAAGGCATATGATATGAAAATGATAGGTTAAAGATTAAATTCTATACAAGGTATCTCAAGCAAATTTTGAAGTTAAAAAAAATAAAACGAAGTCCATTAACACCACTTAAACATTTTATAAATTGTCATGTCTTTCCAATCCGAACACCTCCGTTCCCAGCATTTCGGCCGGAGACAAAAGGGTTTTATGGCACTTGCAACACATTAAGGCATACAATGCCAAATTGAAAACTTAAAATTTAGTAATTTTTATGTCAATTTTTAGTAATTTGACAAGGAAATTCGTAATTTCTGAAATTGTATATTATTGTGTACAAACCATTACAATATTATTATTATTATTATTATTATTATTATTATTATTATTATTATAGTAGTAGGAGTAGTCTTCTTCTTCTTCTTCTTCTTCTTATTATTATTATTATTATTACTATTAATATTATTATTATTATTATTATTACTATTAATATTATTATTATTATTATTATTTTATATTATTATTATTATTATTATTATTATTATTATTATCATTATTATTATTATCATTATTATTATTATTATTATTATTATTATTATTATTATTATTATTATTATTATTATTATTATAGTAGTAGGAGTAGTCTTATTATTATTATTATATTATTATTATTATTATTATTATTATTATTATTATTATTTATTATTATATTATTATTATTATATTATTATTATTATTATATTATTATTATTATTATTATTATTATTATATTATTATTATTATTATTATTATTATTATTATTATTATTATTATATTATTATTATTATTATTATTATTATTATTATTATTTTATTATTATTATTATTATTATTATTATTATTATTATTATTAAAGTATTACTAAAAATTAAAAATTCGTAATTTTCCCCCAAAAAAATTCGTATTTGGCCATGAAATTTGACTAAAATTCGTAAAATTACGAAAATTTCGCAAGATTTGGCAGGTATGTTAAGGTCATAGCAGTGCACTAAATGGAATAGTAAAAAGTTCTAGAATTACAAGTAAAGCATCCAAGAAAAGGAAAGACAAAGGGGAATTGGTTCAAATAGGAAACAGATGTAGATTCCAAGAGCATACTATCAGTGTACTTAGTTGCAGCAATTTGATTGAGACAAGAACCAAATGGCAGGTCTGTACAGATTTTGGTAAGCACAGGCAACCTTGATGCAAGCCGACATCTTATTCAGATTGGATTAACTTTCACTCTTTTGTTCTCAACATTTGTAAAAGTCAAAGAAATTAGCCTTGATGAGAGACAATAAGCTCTAACTAAACCCACTGGTCACAATACACAGTTGTCAATCCCAAAATAAAGGATACCCTCATTGTTTACCTGTTGTCAAGACTATGTCCAGCCCCCCCTCACCTCCTATTTAATGGTCACTAATGACCTCACAAACCCATAATGCAAAGCCCTGTCCTCTTTTGTCTCAAATAAGATAGTGACACACTTCTGTAGCATTAAGCCCAGCCCACTCTTTATTCTTCAACCTGTCAATATTTCACCGATGATAAAATTTAATCATGAGATATTGTTTGTTTGATTTTTGAAAAATTTGCCACTTTTTGAGGTCAAAAATTTGTTGCAATTAACCAGTGACTTTTATATAGAATCTTACTTCTGTTTCTTGGGAAATGTTGCGATTATCTGGAGTGAACTGTATTTGATGACTATGGCAGATGAAAATAAACAGATCTGTTTACAATTTTTTTAAAATCAACTTAATTGGCAACATTTACGTAATAGCAATATGACTTACATTTTCATTATCTCCTCTGAAAATATACATCTGGCCCAACCCAAAAAAGGGCAAAACAAAGTTGGCAGGAGCAAACTGAGTAGACTGGTAGTAGTACTGAAATGCCTGGTCATAGTCCTCCTGAAATGCAACAACCAGAATAAGATTATTTCATGTACTGAAATGCCTGGTCATAGTCCTCCTGAAATGCAACAACCAGAATAAGATTATGTCATGTACTGAAATGCCAGGTCATAGATTATTTCATGTACTGGAATGCCTGGTCATAGTCTTCCTGAAATGCAACAACCAGAATAAGATTATTTCATGTACTGAAATGCCTGGTCATAGTCTTCCTGAAATGCAACAACTAGAATAAGATTATTTCATGTCAACCCCATTCCTTCAAAAAGTGGAATCAGACAGAAAAATAAATATTTGTGACAAAAATTGGGATTTGGATCTATAACTTACAATGTCACATGATTACAACAATACAATTCAACCATAACATTTTGTAAATCAACATTTAGTTTAACCAGAATCCTAATAGTAATGATAGAAGTACATTTATATAGGTCCTTTCACCTAAGTCTCAAGGTGATTTTGCATTAAGTTTTAAGACATGACATCCTTCCTTGAAAATGATTTTATACAGGGCATTGTGCAAAAAACGAGCTTTTATATAGCGCAAAATCCACTAAACGTGCTCAAAGCGCTTTACAAGGGGTCCTTGGTCAACAGCAACATTTAACATGTAGGACGGGACATAACGCCTATTAGGCGATATGACAATTTTTCGGACAAAGACAACGCTGTTAACGGTCAGGTACTCATTTTACACCCGTGTAAGGTGAGAGAATGTGAGTAAAGAGCCTTTTCCAAGGACTCAACTATGCGCCGAGCGCGAGGTTCAAACCCAGGAACTTCCAATCCGAAAGCGAGTGTCATACCATAAGATCAAGACCACATAGGCATTACGTATGGTACAAGAGGGAGACCAGGAAGAAGATGGTCACAAGACATCAGCGAATGAATGAATAAGCCAATGACTGAATGTGGTTGGATGGCGTAGGACAGAAGCTTGTGTCAGTTGTGGAGGCCACGTCCAGGAGGGATAGGCCACGATGATGATAAAGATTAAAATATATATAGATAATAATAATAATAATAATATTTATTGTCCAAATAGGCAATTATTGTTAGGTTACAGCTCTTGCAATAGGCGAAAAAAGTAATTAAAATAGTGGTAATAATGATGATAATAATACTGATCATCATTGCCTTTTTTCACCCTGGGTCAGGGTATAGGCCACAGACAAACAGTTTCCATCCTTCTCTATCCTGAGCCAACTTTTTTATCTCATTCCAGGTCTTACCACTTCTCTGTATATCAGCTTCTTTAATTCTTCTCCATGTTCCTCGTGGCCTTCCCCTTGATCTTCTGCCCTGAGGGTTCCAGTCCAATACTTTCTTTGTTATAGTTGAGTCATTCTTTCTAAGCCTGTACCCTCCTTATACATGCCTGTGATGCGTTCCAAGTTTCACATCCATACAGTAGGACAGACTTCACGTTTGAGTTGAAAAGTCTTAGCTTTAGTTGAAGGGAGATATCTTTAGTTCTTCAAACTCTGTTCAAAGATGTGAATGCAGCCTGTGCCTTTCCTATTCGTGCTTTCACCTCTGCTTCCGTGCCTCCATCCTTGTCAATTATACTTCCGAGATAGCAGAAAGTGTCTATATCTTCTAGTTCCTGATCTTTTACTTTGATCTACTCCCTTTGACGCGTACCTATCCTCAAGACCTTTGACTTTGCAGGGTGAATTCTTAGACCAATTGATTCCGAGAGGCTGTTTATAATTGTGGTTTTTGCTTGCATCTGGTCCTGGGTGTGGGACAGAAGAGCCAGATCATCTGCAAAATCCAGATCATCCAACTGTGTCCAGGGGGTCCACTGTATCCCATTTCTTCTCCCTTTGGAGGTTTCCTTCATTAGCCAATCAATGGCAAGGATGAACAGGAATGGTGAGAGCAAGCATCCCTGCTTGACACCAGTCTTAATTTCAAAGCTGTCAGTAAGCTGATCTTCATGTACAACCCTGCAACTTGATCCTTCATACATTTCCTTAATGAGGTTTACTATCTTTTCAGGGAGTCCATAATGTGCCAGAATTTTCCACAATGTTGCTCTGTCAATACTGTCGAAAGCCTTCTCGTAATCCAGAAAGTTGACAATAAGAGGAGAGTTCCATTCTATAGACTGTTCTACTATGACTCGCAGAGAGGCAATCTGGTAGGTGGTTGAACGGTTTTTCCGGAAACCTGCCTGTTCGTCCCGCAGTTTAGCATCTGTTGCATTCTTAATTCTCTCTAAAATAATACGGTTGAAAACCTTTCCTGGGATAGAAAGAAGAGTGATGCCTCGATAATTATTACAATTACTGATGTCCCCTTTCTTTGGAAGCTTGATAAGATGTCCTTCCTTCCAATCCTTTGGGAATATCCCGTCATTCCAGATTCTCTCAAATAGTGGGTGCAGGGCCTCAGCATTTCTTTTCGCATCAACTTTTAGAGCCTCCTGTGGAATCTGGTCTGGTCCAGCAGCTTTCCCCCTTTTCATCTTGTTAATGGCACCCACAATCTCTGCTATCGATGGTGGATCACAGCTAATTGGTAGCTCATTCCTTGCAGGCAAAATTTCTGGCTGGTTGTCTGGTGGTGGTCTGTTCAGAAGGCAGTTGAAATGTTCCCTCCATCGTTCAGATTGAGCCTCTTTTCCAAAAATAGTTTTCCCATCTTTGTCTTTGACTGGTACCTCTGGTTTCCCATATTTTCCAGCAAGTGTCTTGGTAGTTTGATGAAGGATCCTCATGTGTCCTCCAGTCGCTGCTGCTTCTGCTTTCTCTGCAAGTCTGTTCATGAATGCTTCCTTGTCTTTCTTCACAGATCTTTTGACTTCCTTAGCTATGGCTCGATACTGCTCTTGTGCATCCAGTCTTGAAGCCCTTGTTCGGCTTGCATTCACTTGTTCCTTCCTTGTTCTCCTCTTTTCAATAAGGTCCAAGGTGGTTGGACTTATCCATTCTTTATGTTCCGATTTCTTTACCCCCAATACCTCGTGGCAAGTTGTTATGTAGACTTCCTTGATCTTTGCCCAATGTGACTCTACATCTATGTCCTCCTCGAGCTCAGTAAGAGGTTGGAATCTATTACTCAATTGTAGTTTGAATTCCTCATTCTTTTCCCCATCAAGTGCATTCACCTCGAATTTTCTTCTTGTATGTGATCTGGCCCCGTGTTTTCTGAGTCGGAGCTTAAGCTTTGCCAATAGCAGGTGGTGGTCTGATCCAACATCTGCCCCTCTCCGTACTGTCACATCTTCCAATGAACGTCTGAATCTACGAGAGATACAAAAATGATCAATCTGATTCTCTGTCACACCATCTGGTGAGACCCAAGTTGCTTTGTGGATCCTCTTATGGGGGAACACTGATCCTCCAATCACCAAACTGTTGAATGCACAGAAATTTGCAAATCTCTCTCCATTATCATTCATTTCTCCCATGCCATGACGTCCCATGATACCTTCATAGCCTACGTTATCCTGTCCCACTTTTGCATTAGCATCTCCCATCAATATGTTGATGTCTTTCCTTGGCAACTTGTCCATGACTTGTAGCAGACCATAAAATGTATCTTTGTCCTCATCTGTTGCATCATTTGTTGGGGCATAGATCTGTACAATGTTCATGCTGATCTTCTTACTCCGTGTTGTAAAGGACGCCATGATGATCCTTTCTCCGCATTGTTCCCATCCTCTCAGTGACTTCTGGGCAAACTTGTTTAGAATTATTCCTACTCCCTGTGTATGAATCCCGTCCCCTCTCCCTGAATATAAAATCTTCTCCCCAGACTTGAGGTGTTTCTGTCCGGATTGTATCCAGTGGGTTTCGCTTACTCCAAGTATATGCAGCCTGTATCTTCTCATCTCAGTCACAACTTGAGAGCTTTTTCCTGCTTCATACATGGTGCGAACGTTCCACGACGCAATTCGAAGCTGCTTGTTTGGCGAAGACGTCATCGGGTCAGCAGAGTCCTTTCGGCTTTGTCTGTTGTCCTTCATAAATTCTGTAATTCCAGAAACTCTTCGGTCGCCCAAGCTAAAAAAAGGATTTAGTTTGTCTGTCTGTGTTTCTGTAACGGTTTGAGTTTAACGGAAAGGGGTGTTAACCCTTTGCCAACCCCCAACCTGGAGGACCAGGTGACTCAAAGATGGGGGAATCACACACCATTAGTCGCCTTTTACGACACGCTGGCTTGGCGTTGGGCTATTCTTGACCCTCTCAGTTGAGGGACCCCGGACACCACACGGGGTATAATACTGATAGTATGACGATAAAAATAACAATAAAATATAATAATAATAATAATAATAATAATAATAATAATAATAATAATAATAATAATAGTAATAATAATAATAATAATAATAATATAATAATAATAATAGTAATAATAATAATAATAATAATAAGAAGAAGAAGAAGAAGAAGAAGAAGAAGAAGAAGAAGAAGAAGAAGAAGAAGAAGAAGAAGAAGAAGAAGAAGAAGAAGAAGAAGAAGAAGAAGAAGAAGAAGAAGAAGAAGAAAAAGAAGAAGAAAAAGCCAGAATTGTTTAGAATATGTGTGTGTATTTGCAGTTTTGTGATCTTGCGATTTGACACTCGTTCTCTGACCAGAAGGTACCTATATTGAGTCCCACACTATGCGACGCAATATTAAATTCTATACTCACATTCTCTATTTGTACTCAGGAGTAAAATGAGAACCTGGCTGAAATCAGTTATGTCTCGCTTGAAATTTTTTTTTTTTAATTGGCAAAGCGCCAAGTCTCATCCTACTTGTTAAAAGTTGATGTCAGCTGGGGCCCAGACCCCTTGAAAAGAACACATTAAATTGATACTGGACTACATAAGACATACCTGCCAACCCGTAGTGAAAAAAAATAGGATGTTTCTTCAAAAACAATAGGTGTCTAGGGAAAAAAATAGGGGTAAGCAATGTTAAGAGAAAAAAAAACAAACGTACCCTAGACGTAACGGCGCAAGCATCTATAAATATAACACACAAACAACAATTTACAATTGTTGAGGTGAACTAGCTGACGAATGGCATAAGGTATGAATGTGCCAAGGTGAGGTATGAATAATTATGTGTAATTGTAAATGACAATCCTTTCCTTCAGTCAGGGAGAAAACAAAACTGATTCTGTAAATCATAATTTTTAAAAAAAATAATTATTTTTTTTTCAATTAATTCATTAAAAAATCGGAATTTCCCAAAATCCGGCGGGGTGAGGTAAAATCAAGAAAATATCGGGGTATAGAATCAGTTTTGTTTTCTCCCTGACTGAAGGAAAGGATTGTCATTTACAATTACACATAATTATTCATAAGACCTCAAGATTTGTGTGTGTGTGTGTAAAGGTTCAACAGACCTGTACATGAAAAGCCCTTGCAAGCTGGTATGTGCTCTCAGCCCTCATGGCTTCACTCTCCGTGTTGTGGAATGCGTGCAGGGCCAAATGTTGAACCTTCTGGTAGTCCTTCTTGTAGAAGAAATGGTTGGCCAAGTGATTGAGCACCATGGGGTTGGAGGAGTCGATAGTGTACGCCCTGGAAAGGAGCTGGACCCCGTTCTTGATGGATTCTTGACTCTTCGCGTTGAGTTCTAAAATGGCAAGGCCTACAAGGGCCCCGACACATTGCGGATCCAATTGAAGAGCACGTTCAAAAGCCATTCTGACAGGTGAAATATATGGTAAAATTATGATATATACAGATCTTTTCTTTTTAAAAAAAATGAGTCGTGTGGAAAAAAAATAATAGGGGTAAACCTAGAGTCTATGCCAGGTACATCAATTTGTGTAGAAATCTTATCAAGCAGTTAGTTAACAATGTGAAGTGATTAAGTAGTCTGCTGTTTAAATTAAAGAAACATAAGATATCAAGAAGATGATTCATTTTTATTCACCGATAACAAAAATACGAAATTCTTCTTCTCACCTTGCTTTGACCTGTCGATTCAATTTGACAAAACAATGGCCCATTCCAAGTCGTACTGAAGCAGGACAAGTGGGGTTGGTGCGAAGTGCTTTTTTGTAATAGGCCAGGGCCCCTCTGTAATCCTTCTTGTTGAAGGCGATGCAAGCTTTGCCGAGCAACGATGGAATATTATTGCTGGACTGTTGAAAAGACATTGAGGGAATTTATAGCTTTGCCATGTAAAGATGGAATAATAACAAGAAATGAAGTGAGTAGGAAAGTGCCAGAAGACAACAGAGAATTAAAAAATTGCGGCGGCAATGGGGGCTCGAACCTGTGACCTTAATGGCATGACAACACCACCTGGCCGGGGAGATCGTGACTCTACCATACGAGCTATCTATGACCCCAAAAAAGGTCGCTTCAAATTCTAGTCTATCGAGAGCCACTTTCTCCCCCGACTTCTTGTGGTCACAGGTTCAACACACACAAACACAGAAAAGTGAGTTGGCCAGCATTTAAGCTAAATAGCCAATACTCTCAACACAAACATAGAAACGATTGTGACATTGAGTATGCTCCGGTATTTGGGGGTGAATTTTTAATTCAGAAAAGTGAGTGGAGCAGGCACTTATGTTGATGATAACAAGAAATGAAGTTAGTAGATGGAATATTATTACTGGACTGTTGAAAAGATATGACATATTATATTGTTTTATATTAATCACACAAATGCAGGATTGCCAATTCAAGAGGCAAAAATTTACTGAACCTTTTTTACACAAACACAGAGACTGACCCCATTCTGAGTGCTGAACTCCTGTAAAAAGACGTTAAGTACTGCCTTTTTTTCTGTTTAGCAGTTGATTGGAAAATAGACTAAGGGTTCGTGACATACTGAATTCCATAAACATATATACGGAAAATTGGCGACAAAGGAAAAAAGTCTCCATCGGTGCAGACTCAACATTGTTTTAATAACTGAGCCAAGACTGCACCGTCAATTATAAGGTCCTGCATTATAGAATCACAATGACAAAACGGATCTATTGCAAAAAATTTGAAATTTGAGCAACTAAAAATGTATAAAATCTGTATGATTGGCATGTCTGCATACAGATGAACAGACTCACGAAATCCTGGTCAAAGTTCCACAAGACACAAGAGATACGAGCAAAAATCAATACTCAACAAATTTATGATAAGACTGGGACTGAGTTTGACATCTAACCTCTTGAATAAAACAAATCTAAAGATAAAAGAAAAATAAATAAAAGGAAGTGGTTATTCAGTATCTGATACTGAATAGTGCTTTGCCACTATTCAGTATCCACAAGGAACTCTTTTTTATAGAGAGAGTGAAAAGTGCGACAATCTCGGTCGAACTACTGACCTACTTCCAGATTGAACACGTGCAGTAACTGACAGCCCGATTCAAAGTTGTAAAAATATTTTGATCGTAATTTTTAAATTTCTGCTATAGTGCAATTAACATAGTTCAAAATATCAAAGTAAGAGTGGTATTCAAATACATTTTTAAATATCTAAATAGACATGATTAAATGTCACTAAATGTTCAGTGACACCATGGCTTGGTGGAAATAAGCTGTTTGACTCTGAGCTTAAGGTTCGAGAGTTCAAATCCCGGCAGGGATAATTTTTTTTTTTTTCGCCAATATTTTAAAAATTCCTTCTGCCTATTGATATTTTTTAAACTTTTGTTTTAGTAATTTTATTTGCTTGTAATATGCTTTAATGTTGATATTATACTATTGTTCTTTTATTATTATTATTATTATTATTATTATTATTATTATTATTATTACTATTATTATTATTATTATTATTATTATTATTATTATTAATAATAATAATAATAATAATAATAATAATAATAATAATAATAATGATTTAAATAGATATACTGAATATTAGACTACAATTGACATCTATTTTCTGAATACAGGTGGTATTTTTAGGGGTGTTTCTTTTTTTACGAAACCTGCCAAAACACGCCGAACCCCGACAAAGTTATGGGAAGTCGGTAGCAGTGGGGAGTGAACCTGGGACTCAGGGAGGTGTAAACCATTGGGGAGTGAACCTGGGACTGGGTTTCGTAAAAAAAAAAGCAATTACTTTTTTATGAAACCCGACAATATCCCACAAAGTTATGGAAAGGAAGTAGGCAACAGTGGGGGAGTGAACCCGAGACTCAGGGAAGTGTAGACTATTGGGGAGTAAACCTAAGTCTATGGTTTTTCGGTGGGTTTTGTAAAAAAAGTAATTGCTTCATTCTCGTCTGGTACCCAACTCTCGTAGTCCGGCTTCATTTCCCACTGGTATCTATCTTCCATAGTCCCAGGTTCATTTCCACTGATATCCTCTTCTCACAGTCCCAGGTTCACTCCCAACCAGTGTGCACTTCCCTGAATCCCGGTTCATTGCCCAATGGTGCCCCCTTCCCATAACTTTTGACAATTTCAGTAGGTTTCGAAATAAAAGTACATTCTGAGCGCACTGTCTACTGGTACCAGCCTCTCGCAGTCCCAGGTTCAATCCTCATCGGTGTCCAAATCCCAGATTCAATCCCCACTGCTGCCTACTTCCCATAACTTTGTCGGGTTGTGGTGGGCTTCGTAAAAAGTAATTCCCCCTCCCCCTTGGATTGCTTTTTTACAAAATCAAGAGTCCCAGGTTCACTCCCCACAAGTGTACTTCCCTGAATCTCAAGATCATCCCCCACTGTTGCCTACTTCAATAACTTTGTCGGATATTGCCAGGTTTCGTTGGATTTCGTAAAAAAGTAATTGCTTTTATATGAAACTCGCTGAAAACCACCAAAAACCATAGTCTCAGGTTCACTCCCCACTGGTGTACACTTCCCTGAGTCTCAGGTTCACTCCCCACTGTTGCCTACTTCCCACAACTTTGTCTGATATTGCCGGGTTTCGTAAAAAAGTGAATGCTTTTATGTGAAACTCGCTGAAACTCGCCGAAAACCATAGTCTCAGGTTCACTCCCTACTGGTGTACACTTCCCTTAGTCTCAGGTTCACTCCCCATTATTTGCCTACTTTCCATAACTTTGCCCCATTTTGTTGGAATTTGGTGCATTTTGTAAACAAAAAGTAATTGCTTTTTTTTTTCAAAACCCGCCGAAACCCAGTCCCAGGTTCACTCCCCACTAGTGTATACTTCCCCGAATCTCAGGTTTACTCCCCAGCACTGTTGCCTACTACCCATAACTTTCTCGGATATTGCCAGGTTTTCGTCGGTTTTCGTAAAAAAGCAATTGCTTTTATATGAAACTCGCTGAAACCCGCCAAAAACCATAGTCTCAGGTTCACTCCTCAATGGTGTACACTTCCCTTAGTCTTAGGTTCACTCCCCACTGTTGCCTACTTCCCATAACTTTGTCGGATATTGCCTGGTTTTGTAAAAAAGTAATTGCTTTTATGTGAAACTCCCTGAAACCCGTCGAAAACCAAAGTCTCAGGTTTACTCCCAACTGGTGTACACTTCCCTGAGTCTCAGGTTCACTCCCCACTGTTGCCTACTTCCCATAACTTTGCCCCATTTTGTTGGGATTTGGTGCATTTTGTAAACAAAAAGTAATTGCTTTTTTTTTCAAAACCCGCCGAAACCCAGTCCCAGGTTCACTCCCCACTAGTGTACACTGCCCCGAATCTCAGGTTCACTCCCCATCACTGTTGCCTACTACCCATAACTTTCTCGGATATTGCCAGGTTTCGTCTGGTTTCGTAAAAAATTAATTGCTTTTATATGAAACTAGCTGAAGCCCGCCGAAAACCATAGTCTCAGGTTCACTCCCCACTGGTGTACACTTCATTGAGTCCCAGGTTCACTCCCCACGCTTTGCCTACTTTCCACAACTTTGCCGCATATTGTCGGGTTTCGTAAAAATGTAATCCCCCCCCCCCCCCCCCATATTGTTATTGCTTTTTTACAAAACCCAGAGTCCCAGGTTCACTCCCCACTGGTGTACACTTCCCTGAATCTCAGGTTCATCCTCTCCTCCCCCCCCCCCCCCCCACACACACACACACACACACACACACACACACACGCTGCTGCCTACCTCTCATAACTTTGTCGGATATTGCCAGGTGTCGTCGTGTTTCGTAAAAAAGTAATTGCTTTTTATTTGGAAACCCGCCGAAACCCAGTCCCAGGTTCACTCCCCACTGGTGTACACTTCTCTGAGTCCCATATTCACTCTCACACCTGCCCTCTTCCCATAACTTTTTCAGGTTTCGGAAAAAAAACACCGTATTATAGTGCAAAACCACTATTCAGTGTCAGATACTGAATAGTACAAAACCACTATTCAGTATCAGATACTGAATAGTGCTAGCCTAAATAAAAAACTGGAAACTATCTTCAGTCTTTCTTCCAGCTCTCAAGCTTTAGAAAAATTAATAGAAACAATTTTCCGAGTTTTCATTTCCATTTCCAACCTATAAATATAAAATAGTGTATGCTTAGGTCAAAGTTCAAACTGACATGCCTGCACTCACATTTTAGGATAAAACCTCAAATTTCAGGAATAATACTAATACATTGGACCATAGTTAAGTATTAAAAGACAATAAAACGTCTAATATTAATATCAAGAATATACTATAGTTACAATGGTACAAAAGGTAGTACCTATCAATTTGCTTTCAAAACTTTAAATTAAAAAAAAAAAAAAGGGGTGTGAAGTAGACAGAGAGGAGAGGAGTAGTAGCTTGAGCACGGATGCCACTAAAAAAAATCTCTGCCCACGACTGTCTGGATTCCCATCCCCGAATGACAGGGTCAAAGGGTCACTGGGGATCTGGCAGAGTGCCTCTGAGGAGACCAAGGAAGCAATTCCCTGTCCCTGCCCCCCCCCCCCCCCCCCACTCTCTGAAAATGGATTTTTACAACTTTTGTGGTGCAAAAATAGCCATTCCTATCTTTAAAAATATAAAAAATAGAAGAATTAAAAACAAAATACACCCACAACCAAAATGAAATGGGGCGAGCAGCCAACAGTAAATACCACCAGCTTATAAGAAGCTGAGTACAATAACATCTCTGTCATTGTCATTGACCTCACCCAGCTTTACAACTACAGCATAATCTTTTTTTAATCCAGGACAAAAAGTAACATTGGGACAACCATTAGAGAATGAATGCTGGAATATCACACATCATTTAACTTAAAATGTAATTTTGGGGGCTTTGGCGGTGTTCCCTGTGTAGATTTACTTAGAAACGAGGGTTGAACAAACCTGATTGAGGACAAAGTTAAACTGTGCATCAGCCTGATCCATCTTATCGCCCTCCAGAAGGCAGAAGTAAGCTCTGCCCAGCAAATGGTTCTGTTGAAATCAAACCAAAAAAAAAGATTTATGTCAAAAACTGCAATTGTCAGAATATCCTGTAAAAAAAAAAAAAAAATTATATATGCTAAATAAATGTGATGACGAAGATCAAGTGGTGGTATGCTGACAGTGATGGTATTGATGATGATGTAGTGGTTGTGATGATGATGATGATGATGATGATGATGGTGATGTAGTGGTTGTGGTGACGATGATAAATTAATAAAAATAAAAACGTTCCCTTTTCCCATATAATACTATTGGGATATATTTTTTAATGGCCTATCAAAAGAAAAGACCAAGGCAATCCAAGCTTAGCCGTTGTGGAGCAGCACAATGTGAGCGTTTGGAGAATGACATACAGCGTGCATCCAAATCCAATCTTTCTGATACACTTCCATAATAGTAGGCTCTATTAGCCAGACTTTGTTTTTGTCAGTTCCCAAAGTGAAGAAAAACTTGTAAAACTTCAATTTCATAATTGCACCCGAGACTTTTTAAATAATTATCTATAAGAGCCTGTGCCATAACTAGGTTTGTCATCATAGTTATGCACGATAAGGTTTGTCTCATAATTAATCAGTATGAACAACTAGATCCCCTCGACTAAATGTATTTTGATTTTGAAGATTTTTATATCAAAATTTAATAAGGCTGTCAGATATTTGCCAGATAAATCTTTGTAGTTTAAGGAATAATTAATAATTGTCAATAAAAACAATTGAGTCCAGAGGTGATATTGGTGGAAGAAAAAAACAAAACCAGTGAGCCTATGATAAAAAAATAAATTAATTAAAAAATTTCCCTTTATTCATTCCATAGGGGAAATTTGTCTCTAGGGTTTATTCCAAGGGAAGACTGGAATAACCCAGGTGTCAACCGCAGTGCAGCATCACAAATTGAGCTAGGGCGAGGTGACTTGCTCAAGGCCACACAGTGCAGCTGCGGGTGATCGAACTTGGTACCTTTCAGGTACGAAGCAAAGACTGTACAGTTGAGCCAGGCAATGAAATCAATAAAAACCATAACCTACCTGGTCGTACATAATGATTCTGTCAGCCGTGGTGTAAAGGAGTGTGGCCTTGGTGAAGATGTCCCGTTTCCTGTCTTTGTTTTTCTCTTTGTGGGCCTGCTGGACGTAATAGGCGGCCAAGGTGTCCAGGGACCGCATCTGATCTTTCTCAAAGTTTGCATAGTCCAAGCTTGCGTCTGTACGAGATGCCTCAAGGATCTTGACAAAGTCATCTATAAATCCTTGTTGGTAATATTCCAACTATAAAAACAAAAGGCATAGAAAACGGCATTATTAAAAATGTCATTAAATAATATAAAATGATTATTATAAGTGCAAGAACTTTACTGATACACCACACTGAAAATGTCCTTTGGGTCCAATATGGGTTAGAAGAGACATGTAGGTACATATATGCAGGTCTGACATCCGAACCCACTAATGGGCCTAGTTTAACATTGTTGCAATAGACAATATTTTGTGTAATTTTTTGAGACTTCCATTAAAACAATGAGGCCATAAGGAATTGGGTCATCATCAGACCTGCAAATAAGTGCACGTTAGAAGGAATAGGGGAAAGGGAGAACACTGAAGAAAAATAATAAAAATTAGCCGCAATCAGAGTTCTGTTTACTTTACTTGACACAGTGGAAAAAAGGGGAGAAAGAAAAGAAATTGAAATTTTATGCAAGATAAAAAAAACAACATGATTATCAATCTTAACCTACCGCCAAAGTGACCCATATGTGAAGTGGAGCCACCTCCTGTCTGAGAATGCTTAATACTTCCTCGCCTTCAGGCAGCTGATTGAGATCAAGTTCTATCACCTATAAATAGAAAAGAAAGAATAAAAAAATACAAAAACAAAAATAATTATTACACACTGCTAGACTCAGAGATTTCTATGTGGACAATATCTGAGGAATTACAGCATGAATGACAGACAAGGGAAATTTCTCTCTCTCTCTCTCAACTCTCTCTCTTTAAAAAAATATATTTTGCTCTGCATCTTGGGATTGTTCTTGGAGAGCTTTTTGTTTTCTGAATATTTAAATTTCCATTGCCTCTAACTTATATTTATATATGCCAATAATAAAATGTCCAGGTTTTTTATTATTGCCAGACAAGTGTCTGCCAATAATCGTTTTTCTTTGTTATTGGCAGACATGTCTGACAATAATAATAACGATAACGACAGCTTAATTTTGATACTGATTTCTAATTTATAAATTCATCAAATATCCGTGACTGTAGTATAGTAATATTTTGAGGGCATTTTACGGTTAAAGTTGAAGGTCTTTAACATTGTATAGGAATCAGTCAAACTAACAAAACGCTGTGATTATCCCCAGACACCTGTCTGGGTATAATAGAAATTTGTTATCCCCAGACAACTGTCTGGGGATAACGAATTTTCATTATCCCCAGACGCATATTTGAAACTCCGCTCTTTTAAACAATTATCCACATTCCAGAACATGGAATGTTTCCAGATGCACATAGAAATAAGGAAAGTTAATAAAATATCTATAAAAACATAAAATTAACCGCTGTGATTATCCCCAGACACCTGTCTGGGGATAATAAAAATTTGTTATCCCCAGACACCTGTCTGGGGATAACGAATTTTCATTATCCCCAGACGCATATTTGAAATTCCGCTCTTTTAAACAATTATCCACATTCCAGAATATGGAATGTTTCCAGATGCACATAGAAATAAGGAAAGTTAATAAAATATCTATAAAAACATAAAATTAACCAACATTAAAATCAGTTGTTACTACATATACACAATATGCGTCGACTTCGAAGTGGGTGTCATGGCCGAATGGTTTAGTCGTCTGCCCTGGAAGTTTGACCATAATCGACGTTGTGGGTTCGAATCCTGGTAACGTCACTTTTTTTTTTTTTTTTTTTAATTCCGTCTTCTTTTTACAGAACGTTGAAAGGGATAAATGTCCCATCCATCCTCCCCCCCCACCTCTTTTTTTTTTTTTATTAAACTCTCTCTCTCTCTCTCTCTCTTCTCTCTCTCTCTCTCTCTCTCTCTCTCTCTCTCTCTCTCTCTCTCTCTCTTTTGTTTTTTTTCTAGTTTCTAGCAAATATATTCGTCCCCACTCCGATCTCAAATAGTGTCTAAAAAGAATAAATAATTATAAAGCAAACAAACAGAAATATTCAGAGAGCGACCAAATGGTCAGTTAGAGGAAAAAAAAAACAATAATTGTGTTAAAATAAAAACAATAATTGTTTTAAAAATAAAAACAATTTAAGAAATTCATGCTCAGAAACGGAACATTTACATAAAGGTTTAGCAAACAAAAAACTCCAAGGTTTAGGTCAAAATATAAAAAAAAAAAAAAGAAAAAGAGAGATTTCCCTCGGAGCAGGGAATAGTGTTAACAATAATAATAATAATAATAATAATAATAATAATAATAATAATAATAATAATAATAATAATAATAATAATATTAATAATAATAATAATAATAATAATAACAATAATAATAATAATAATAATAATAATAATAATAATAGTATGATAATAAGAGTATTAATAATAAAAATAATACTATTATTGATAATAATATAATAATGATTATGATGGTAATAGTAATAATAATAACAAATATTACAATAATAATTATTATTATTATTATTATGATTATTATTATTATTATTATATTATTATTATTATTATTATTATTATTATTATTATTATTATTATTATTATTATTATTATCATTGACCAAAACAAAAACAAAAAAACAATAATAGATCTAGAGCAAATTAAATAATGAAATAATATTATCGGAGAAATAAAAAATTCAACTGATTAAAAAAAAAAACTCTTGCTCAGAACTCGGAACAAAAGTGAAAACAATAAAAATCAATATTATTATTATTATTATTATTATCATTGACCAAAAAAAAAAAAAAAAACAATAATAGATCTAGAGCAAATTAAATAATGAAATAATATTATCGGAGAAATAAAAAATTCAACTGATTAAAAAAAAAAACTCTTGCTCGGAACTCGGAACAAAAGTGAAAACAGTAAAAATCAATTGGGAAGAAAGAAAGAAAAGTAAAAAAAAATTTAAAAAATGAGTAGGAGTGGGGGGGGGGGGGGGGGGGGGGGGGGGGGGGGGGGGGGGGGGGGGGGGGGGGGGGGGGGGGGGCGGGGGTCGCGACTGGGTCGAATCTGTGCAGCTAAAAGGAGTAAAATGAAAGGTGGCCTTACCCACTGAGCTGCCTATCCACACCGCTATCGGAATATTTTAAATTCATATATGAGCTAAACATATTTCCACCACTTTTGCTTCCTTGTTTTGGTAGTTATTTTCATCTCTGATTCTAATAAAAATATGTTGTTGGATCTAGTTCTGTGGACGTGTGATACTAAATTGTATTGTCTTGTGCGAAGCAGACAGGAAAATAACAGGTGTGGGTTTTGGGCTTTGGGGCGAACAACACCATGGCCTAGGAATTCGTCCGCGACATAAAAATTACTCCCGGTCGTCCCCAAAATTGTGGCCAGAATGAGCAAATTATAGAAACAAGAGATGATCAATAAAGTTAACAGGTAGGTTGGTAATGAAAATTTAAATGGTTGGTGGACTATGAACAGATTCGATGATTAACAACTTTCTTCCTGGTTGAAAATAAAAAGTCGAATTGCCAGTTTGACGTTTTCAGATCAAAGTAACAAAAGAAATTTCATTGATCCATTTGCTTTAAAATATTTTTTTTAAAAGAGCTGGATTTGACATTTGATCACTATTTACTTTCATCTTGTGTTAAATATCACTTGATATATTAACTGTTTTGGGACACAACCACTAGTATTTTTTCCAGAATATTTGGTATTTTTCACGCCTAGTTTGGCATTTTGCATAAAATCTTTCTGCCCACTTGCTACATGCGTCTGGGGATAGTATCCTCAGACAGGTGTCTGGGGATAACAAAAATTGGTTATCCCCAGACACCTGTCTGGGGATAACGAATTGTTATTATCCCCAGACAGGCGTCTGGGAATAATGACAGCCCTAACAAAATGTCTGAGTCGGAGGTGAAATAATTGGTTCAAGAGTCAAGAATCTGCTGTTCAGCTTACAACTTTCACTTTCACTTCCAGTTATCGGTATTAGGTTATACTGCTGACTTCACGTAAAGACAGATCAACAAACGTCTTCATATAATACTGGAAATCTTACCTCATCTGTATCTCGCAAAGGAATTTCGATTGAACCTCCAGAGGATGACATCTTGTGATAATTTCAAGAAAACCCTCTGTCGAGGTATGGTAATGTAAATAAAGAACTGTCCACTTCTTCAGTAGCTGGGTTGCCAATTGCCAATTGCCAGATTGATTTTCTAGTAGCCAAAATAGGTAAAGACAGCCAAACTCCGTAAAAAGAAAAATACAGAAATTTTTTTTTTAAATAGAGAAGTCATTCATTATTTCGGGGCATTACTTTTCTTTCTAACTTGCATTTGAAAGAAAGAGGGGGAAGAGGGCAGCTAGGAAATCTATACATCCATGAAATGGGTTAAAGCGCTTCAGAAAAGTGAGTGGAGCAGGCACTTATGTTGGTAACAACAAGATATGAAGTGAGTAGAAAAGTGCCAAAAGACAATAGAGAATAAAAAATTTTTTCGCGGCGGTGGTGGGGTTTGAACCTGCGACCTTATTGGTACGACAACTCCGCCTGGCAGGTGAGAGCGTGGCTCTACCGTGTGAGCTATCCACGAACACAAAAATATTCGTTTCAAACCCAAAGTCATTTCTAGATCCCTCTCTCACCCACTTCTTGAGATCGCCGATTCGTTCACCACCAT
Source organism: Berghia stephanieae (assembly GCF_034508935.2). Taxonomy (NCBI): domain Eukaryota; kingdom Metazoa; phylum Mollusca; class Gastropoda; order Nudibranchia; family Aeolidiidae; genus Berghia; species Berghia stephanieae. The sequence goes on along the minus strand of NC_088367.1, from coordinate 7,718,104 downwards.
CGCGAAGTAATTTTGACCAGCAGTTAAGCTTAATAGCCAATATTCTCATCACAAACATATAACATAGAAACGATTGAGACATTGAGTATGCTCCGGTGTATGGGGTGAATTTTTAATTCAGAAAAGTGAGTGGAGCAGGCACTTATGTTGGTAACAACAAGATATGAAGTGAGTAGAAAAGTGCCAAAAGACAATAGAGAATAAAAAAATTTTTCGCGGCGGTGGTGGGGTTTGAACCTGCGACCTTATTGGTACGACAACTCCGCCTGTTCGTAAAGGGTGACAAGCTATAACTATATGACATCTAATATGACGAGACATGACGCTTTTTTTTTTTTAAAGGATTGCTGTTACCGACCAGGTCCTCATTTTACACTGAGTGCCGTGAGAGAATCGGGAGTCCCGATAGCTGGTAGAGCACTCGCTTCACAATCAAAGGGACCGAGATCGATCCCGGGGGTAATCGATTTTTTCTCCCCCCCCCCCCCTCCCCTGTCCACCCAGCAGTGCTTGGAAACCTGGGTCTATTAGATCTGGCGGAAAGTACTTTGTGATAGACTAGCGTCCTATCAAAAGGGTAGCAAGCAATTGCTATTGTCCGTTTTACGCTATAGAAACCGGGATAAACTCGGCTCCATGGGCCCAATGGCTCTGAGGGACTGCTTAACACTGAGAGAATGCGAGCCCTTCCAAGGCTCATCGGGGCTCATATCAGGAACCTAAAGGTCTGAAGGTGAGTGTCACACCACCAGAAATAA
>NC_088367.1:7704846-7712346 GCF_034508935.2 Berghia stephanieae | reverse complement strand
AGTAAATTGGGTTGCCGTGAAACGAGGTTGATCTGTCGGAACTATATGGCAGCGTGGCTCAGTGGTACGGTCTTTGCTTCGTGTCTGAAAGGTACCAAGTTCAATCAGCCGCCGCTGCGCTGTGTGGCCTTGATCAAGTCGTCACATCACCCTAGCTCACTATGCGGCGATGCTCTGCGGCTGACGCCTGGGTTATTCAAGTCTTCCCTTGGAATAGACCCTAATGAAAAATTTCCCCTTGGGGATGAATAAAGGGAATTTCAATTATTTTATTTATTAATTCTCACTCACAAGACATGACGAGAAGAAGAGATATTATAAATAATACAATTTTACGAAAACTAACTGTTACAACTGTATATGATTTATTAAGTTATGCTGACATATGTTAAAGCAACAAGATTTAATCTGACTGGGTCGGTATATTAGAAGGAGAAGTTGATTTGGTCATGTCACTGTAATAAAGAAAAAAACATAACTGAAATATTAATATCAAACCATATCATATCATATCATATCATAACACATCATATCATATCACATCATATCATAACACATCATATCATATCATATCATATCATATCATATCATATCAAATCATGTCATATCATAATCATATCATATACATATCATACAATCATATCATATCATATCATACATATCATATCATATCATATCATTCATATCATAATATCATATCATATCAATCATTCATATATCATATCATATCATTAATCATATCATATCATATCATTATTCATATCATATCATATCATATAATCATATCATATCATATCATATCATATATACATATCATATCATATCATATCATATCATATCATATCATATCATTCATATCATATCATATCATATCATATCATATCATATATTATTCAATCTTTCATATCATATCATATCATATCATATCATATCATATCATATATCATATCATATCATTATCATATCATATCATATCTTCATATCATATTCATCTATCATATATCATATATTCATATCATATCATATCATATCATATCATATCATATCATATACCATATCATATCATATCATATCATATCATATCATATCATATCATACCATATCATATCATATCATATCATATCATATCATATCATATCATATCATATCATATCATATCATATATCATATCATATCATTATCATATCATATCATGTCATATCATATCATATCATATCATACCATATCATATCATATCATAATTCATATCATATCATATCATACCATATCATATCATATCATATTATCATATCTCATATCATATCATATCATATCATATCATTCATATTCATATACACATCATATCATATCAAATCATATCATATCATATCAAATCATTCATACATATCATATAATCAATCATGTCATATCATAACACATCGTGTCATATCAAATCATGTCATATAAATCATGTCATATCATATAATCATATCATGTCATATCATAACACATCTGTCATATCAAATCATGTCATATCATACCATATCATAAAAATGGCTGGTTAAAAAACAAAAACAATGAGCTGAGTGACGTCAATTTAGTTCCTTCTATAGATAGAATAAAGATGACTTCACTCTGGTCTTTGTTATTGTTTTTTTTTTTTTTTTTGTTGCAATCCGCGTTTATGAGTAATTCTCACTAAAATGTATTATCCAGACTATAAAAGTTCATGGTCACACATAGTTTTGTGTGTTGGTCCGTCAGACTTCCGGGTGGCAATGTTGTGAGCTTCTTAGCCAAGCGCATACTATCTATATTTTAGTTAGAACTAACCTCGAAACTATCGGTATATTATCCATAACAAAGAGCTGAGTGAAGACGACTTGGCTCTTTCTATACAATGTATTGATCGGCAAAGACAGTGGAAAGAGTGATTAGAGTTCTTGGACAAGGAAAACAGTAGGGTTGCCTGAAGCCGGTGATCGTAAAATGGAGAGGCTTCGTATGGGAACAAAACAGACAATGGACGTTTCGGGTACAAACCATTCGTCAGCACAACAATACACAAATTAACGTGCTTACGAAGAGTTTGTACCCGAAACGTCCATTGTCTGTTTTTGTTCCCGTACGAAGCCTCTCCATTTTCACTCTTTCGATACTATCTATAGATAGTATGAAGTTGACGTCACTCAGGTCTTTGCTTTTGCTTTTTGTCATCCGCGTTTATGAGCACTAAACTGTATTTACCAGACTATAAACGTTCATGGTTACACATAGTTTGTGTGTTGGTCAGTTATACTTCCGGATGGCAGTGTTGTGAGATTATTAGCCAAGCGCATACTATCTATACAGATTTAATCTTCTCTTCTGAGTTCTCTACCAACTGAGTAAATATCTAGTGCTCTTTTGGATGGAACTTAATGGGAGAGATCTATATTCATGTTTTCGTCCGACCTAGTCACCGATCACATGATCGGTTGGTGTACAACGATTGGACATTTCTCAGTGTATCTTAACACGCTTCTTTGTTTATTAAATTTGTAAACATATCCATGAGTCAAGCTGAGTAAAATGACCACTTGTAACATTGGACATTTCTCAAACTGTGAACACTTTTCACTAAGTGGGTCCTTTTGAGAACATTATGCAATGTGACCAATGACCTCGAGCACATGGAAAGTTATAGCTCATGCCCATTGTGTAACAAAAAAGAACATGACTACACTTAGTTCAGGGAAGGTAGCATCGGGTCAAATTAACCAGTAGATTTATGACCAATCAAAACATGGAATTTGTGACACACCTTCACACGTGCTCGGACAAAGATACTTGGTTGTTTATAAACAATAACGTGAATAAAATCGACCTCTCTCTGATCGTTGTTATTGTTTTTATACACCCACCAAATGGGTGACTAGTTATCACAAGATTTTCTCCATCAGATTATAACCGTTAAAGTAGACATAGTTTTCTGTGCTGGTTCTATAGATAGTTCGAAGATGACGTCACTCAGGTCTTTGTTGATGTTTTTTGCCATCCGCTTTTATGAGTAATGTTCACTGAACTGTATTAACCCGACTATAAACTTTCATGGATACACACAGTTTTGTGTGTTGGTCCGTTATACTTCCGGATGGCAATGTTATGAGCTTCTTGGCCAAGCGCATACTATCTATTGATCAAGCGGTAGAACATGGGTATTTTACTTAGACACATACCATCGATAGTAAAACCTGTGTAGTTTCTTGTGTTAACCAATCACTACAATTGTTCACATTATGACGACTGTCCGAGAGGCGTGGCTATCTAGGTGTCTATTGAATGAAATAACATCAACATAAGAATAATAAATAATCTTGTTACACATACAACCATTAATTCACACTTAATACACACACAAACACGCATACACCCACACACCCACCCACACACACATAAGTGTAGTCACGTACATACACACACACACTCACACACACACACACACACACACACACAGCTGTGATTCAATCCGTTGATTGAATGCCCCATTGATCTTCTTACTGACCTCCCAAGTGGACAAACACACAAACATTTTTTGAGTGGATGCGTTTGCTAATATATATTATTACACTTTTTGGAACAACCCAATATTATTTACTAGCTACGTCACTGAATGCAACTTTGTTGTGAATAGTTTCCTCAAGGGAAAAAAATCAACACACCATTACTGTAAATATTTTAAAGTTTGAGTCGTATTTTATTGCAAACGATGAAAAGATCAAATGAATTGGGCATTATGAGAAAACTGTTTGGTCAATAACTATCGGTATTCAAAATTCGTAATGTCCTTTAATAAAACAAATAGAGCTTTCATATAGCGCAATATCCACTAACTGTACTCAAACCGCTTTACAAAAGGTCCCTGACCAACAGAAACATGTAGAACGAGACATTTCGCCCGTTAGGCGATATTACAATTTTTTCCCGACAGAGGCAACGCTGTTGACGGTGAGAGAATGTGAGTAAAGAGGGTTTTTTCCAAGGACTCAACCATGCCCCGAGCGAGGCTCGAACCCAGGACCTACGGTCTGAAAGCGAGTGCCATACCACAAGACCACATCATCATCCATAGTGGCTTGTGCTCTTGAGCACGTTTCCGGTCAACTGTCTCCACGAATCACGATCCTCTGCGGTGCGCATGAAATCTGTGTTGCTTTTTAAGTCACATTTGGCCATTCTTAGGTTATTTAGATAAGTCATTCTTTGTCTTCCTCTAGCTCTCTTTCCTTCGATCATCCCAGATGTTACCAACTTTTCTATTCCGTCTCTTCTCCACATATAGATAGTTCGAAGATGACGTCACTCGGGTCTTTGTTATTGTTTTTTGCCATCCGCGTTTATGAGTAATGCTCACTGAACTGTATTAACCTGACTATAAACGTTCATGGATACACACCGTTTTGTGTGTTGGTCCGTTGTACTTCCGGATGGCAATGTTATGAGCTTCTTAGCCTCGCGCATACTTTCTATAGCCACACTTAAAATATAAGCCCGCATGCAAAAAACCACGGCACCACATTTCGTAACTTTGGAGGAATTTGCGATATTCAGTGCGAACGAGACTTGGGGCGGATTATAATATTATATTATATCATTACACAATTGACCATTTTAATAATTAACCGCATTATTTTTTGTTATTCTGTAGGCTAATAGACCCAGTATCAGTTGATAACATTTCGCTACAGGATGTAACAGAATTTGACTACGTAGGCAACAGGGTGACATCTGACCGAAACTGCACAACAGACATCGATGGGCATTGCAGGAAAGCGGGCTATTCTTCCGGGATAATGAGGAATAGATAGTATGACGTTGTTCTTGCTTTTTGCCATCCGCGTTTATGAGTAATTATCAATAAACTGTATTAACCAAACTGTAAACGATCATAGTAACACACAGTTTTTTTGTGTTCTATAGATAGAATGCAGATGACGTCACTCAGGCCTTTGTTATTGTTTTTGCCATCCGCGTTTGTGAGTTGTTCTCACTAAACTGTATTAACCAGACTATAAAAAGTTCATGGTTACACAGAGTTTGTGTGTGTCTTTATATTTCGGGTGGCAATGTTGTGAACTCCTTGGCCAAGCGCATTTCTATCTATAATGAGATAAGACCACTGTTCACACGTTGATGCATCCACCAAACAACAAAATGACATCAAAACACATCTATGAAAACTATACGCTTGTGATAAAAATTGCGATGACATTTGGGCATAATTAGTGATAAATGTATTTTACACAGATGTTATTAGATAATATGTAAAACGATGTGCTGATAAGTTTTGTTAGGTTGTCTTTTTAAAGGGCAATCTGAACGAGAGTTATATGTGGGGTCTGGGGCATCAATTTGGCATTATATCGCAACTACAACAACAGTAATATATAATAATAATAATAATAATAATAATATAATAATTAATAATAATATAATAATAATAATAAATAATATAATAATAATAATAATAATAATATAATAATAATAATATAATAATAATAATAAAATAATAATAATATAAATAATAATAATAATAATAATAATAATAATAATATATATAATAATAATAATAATAATAATATAATAATAATAATGATGATGATGATGATGATAATAATAATAATAATAATATAATAATAATAATAATAATAATAATAATAATAATAATAATAATAATAATAATGATAATAATAATAATAATAATAATAATAATAATAATAATAATAATAATAATAATAATAATAATAATAATAATAATAATAATAATAATAATAATAATAATAATAATAATAATAATAATAATAATAATAATAATAATATAATAATAATAATAATAATGAGGAGGAGGAGGAGAAGGAGGAGGAGGAGGAGGAGGAGGAGGAGGAGGAGGAGGAAGAAGAAGAAGAAGAGGAAGAGGATAATAATAATAACGCAATGTATTTATACAGTACCTGCCGTCCTAATCAATACAGATCGACGCACACAAGACATGGCATGAAATTGATATTTAGCAAATTTACCCTTACATGTAGATATTATCAATAGCCCTCTTTAAAAAAAAAGAACACATAATTATAATTTAAAAAATGTAATTGAAGGTAAACACAACGTCTGAGATGGCAACTGGATTCAATAGTCTGATGTCACGTCGCCAAGTAACGGCGGCCATCGTGGTTCTAAACAAAGAAAATCTGTACTTTTTATTCTTCATGCTGGCTAAAACTTTTCATGTGTCTTTTGATCAGAATGTGTAAAAGTCAAAACATGATCAGATTAATGTTTTTCTCCTCTGGATACGCTTTTATGCTCGTTGGAGAAATATTTCATAAGGGCGTCCGCGATACTTCCGATAGTTTAGAGCCAGTTACTAAGTTACCATGCGTCATTACGAGGGAAGTGACGTTACGACCGTTGAAGCGTATTCTGATACGGTTTGTGATTCAAACTCTTTTATTGTCTACATGAAGATTGCTTATCCATTCCTTTTGTAATTCAATTTTGTAAAATGATCTCAAGAAATAAAGATCTCGAAGCAGGATCCGTCCCCGTCCCATTGGGTGTGAAGTGAATGTTCTCTCTCTCTCTCTCTCTCTCTCTCTCTCTCTCTCTCTCTCTCTCTCTCTCTCTCTCTCTCTCTCTGTGTGTGGAATAAACTGGTGCAATGACGGATAGAATAATACAAACAAAACACGTCGGCCGCCATTTTGTGACACCCACAATTATTGCGGAGCAGGGTTGCCAGAATAAAGTTGGCAAAAAAAAAAATAAAAAAAAAAAGAAAGAAAAAAAGAGAAATCGAATAGTAATGATAATTCTTTAAAAATGAATAAATCAGTAAATAAATGGATAAATAAATATATAAATAAATACCAATTTATCGGTAGTAAAAGACTCAATGGTGGGAACAAAATGACAATTATTTTTTTTCCACATAATAGTAAATATAACTTAAATTTTTCAACTTGCTACCACCAACGTTTTTTAAAAATAAAAAATTGAGCTTTTATATAGCGCAATATCCACTAAACGTGATCAAAGTGCTTTACAAGGGGTCCCTGGCCAACAGCAAAATCAAACATGAAGGCCGGACGTGACGTCTGTTAGGCGATATTACATTTTTTTCGGACAGAGACAACGCTGTTAATGGCCAAGTACTCATTATCCAGCTGAGTACGGCGAGAGAATGTGAGTAAAGAGCCTTCTCCAAGGACTCAACTATGGGTGAGCGAGGCTCGAACCCAGAACCTTCCGATCCGAAAGCGAGTGTCATACCACCAGACTACATTGCCACAAAAGGGTTCTCTATCCAACAACAACACTGGACGATACATGACGCGTTTAGGCGAAAGTATATTATATAATTTTTTTTTTTCGACATTGTAAACGCTGTTAACGATCAGATACTCATCTTCAGCCTGTATTCGGTGAGATAAGGTGAATATAAAAAGCCTTTTTGAAGGACTTAACCATGCCCAGCACAGA
>NC_088367.1:7692346-7699846 GCF_034508935.2 Berghia stephanieae | reverse complement strand
TGCTGCTCGAAGCTCGAAGAAATAAATAACAATGTGAAATTGAATGTTAGATTTAAATCAATATACGAAAACAGATAAAATAGACGTTTCGGGTTTCCCCTTTATCAACTAAACAGGATGACTGAAACACTACAGGCGAATGAGATAATATGGTAGTGGCTAAGGTTTTTGTTTATTCATCTTAACAATAAGCTCACTCGTCTGTAGTGTTCTATTCATCCTGTTTTGTTGATAAAGGGGAAACCCGAAATGTTCATTTTTATCTGATCTCGTATATTAAATTGAAGCTTACATTCAATTTCACATTGTTTTTTTTATGACACGACATATATTACACGTACAGGCGATGCGGTACAAAAATCGTGCGGAGTAACGTTGGGTGGATAAACTAATCTGAAATTCTAAACGCACTGTTTCACATTTTCCATTTTTCAGGAATAATCATTACAGTATTTTGTTTTAAAGTAGGGTGAAATGTTGATACATTATTATATTGCACGAATGATAATAGTTTTGACTTCTTTCTATAGATAGTTCGAATTTGACGTCACTAGGGTCTTTATTATTCCCTTTCTTATAATACTAAGAATAGTGAAAATTTAAAAACCTTTAAAAAGAAATTGAAAACCTAATTATTTAGAAGAGCGTTTTTCGACAATTGATATGCGTTATGTTTTAATTTAGGGTAGTAATGTGCATGTAAAGAGTTTGCGTATGTGGGTGTACGGGTTTATGTGTGTGTGAGTGTGCTAGTGTAAATGCTAGTTTATATAGTCTGAGTGATTGTAAAGCGTAATAGATAGCACTTTCAGAGGATTAATGGGCACTATATAAGTAATTTTATTATTATTATTATTATTATTATTATTATTATTATTATTATTATTATTATTATTATTATTATTATTATTATTATTATCCACGTTTATGAGTAATTCTCACATAACTTTATTATCCAGACTATAAAAGTTCATGGTTGCACAGAGTGCTGTGTGTTGGTCCGTTATACTTTCGGATGTCAATGTTGTGAGCTTCTTAGCCAAGCGCATCCTATCCATTCAGATGACAGCTTACAGGAAGTGGTAGTTGTACGGGTATTTACACGTGTTATTTTATCAACTCATTTCTGACATAGTCCCGTGTTTATTTTGTGATCTTGGCCACTGGTGTGTAATGACCTGTCCAGAAGGATAAGACACGCAAAATCTATTGATAGTTTTAGATCATTGTTGAAGCACTACCTTTTTACCGTTACATTTCCATGATATTGATAGGATATTAGATACATACTTGCTGCTATTGTTATCATTGTGGTATACGTTTTATAGATAAACGTCTAGTTATTATTATTATTTTATTATTATTATTATTATTATTATTATTATTATTATTATTATTATTATTATTATTATTATTATTATTATTACTATTATTATTATTGTTATTATTATTATTATTATTATTATTATTATTATTATTATTATTATTATTATTATCATCATCATTATCATTATTATTATTATTATTATTATTATTATTATTATTATTATTATTATTATTATTATTATTATTATTATTATTATTCTCTGTGACCTACCACCTCAAAACGGTAGAATGCTGGGATGGTTTTGTTGTGATGCTGAATTGAAGAGTAAGAGATTCGTACACTCTTGCGTTTTGGAATTCTGTTCGCCTTCACGAGTGTACATTTTTTTCCTTATATTCAAAGGTTTATTTTTTTTCGCATTGCCAATATAACTCGTACATGAATATAGTATTTCCAGTCAACAAATCAAAGTAAATGAAATCAATAATAAATCACAATAAATATTAACAATAATAATAATAATAATAATAATAATAATAATAATAATAATAATAATAATAATAATAATAATAATAATAATAATAATAATAATAATGATAATAATAATAATAATAATAATAATAATAATAATAATAATAATAACAATAATAATAATAATAATAATAATAATAATAATAATAATAATAATAATAATAATAATAATACTGATGATGATGATGATGATGATGATGATGATGATGATGATGATGATGATGATGATAACAATACTACTACTACTACTACTACTACTACTACTACTACTACTACTACTACTACTACTACTACTACTACTACTAATAATAATAATAATAATAATAATAATAATAATAATAATAATAATAATAAGTGACAGCCAAAATCAACAACGTAAGATATCATGATTGTGGTAAAACCATCCTCAATGACAGAGAACCAAAGACAATAATAATAATAATGATGGCAATGACTATGGTTGTCACGATGTTCTTCATTAATCTTCAATCATAAATCTTTCGTCACATGACATTCATATATCACTAGTGGCGAAAAATACGAATTGTACGTACACATTGCATAAATATTAACTCACTTAACCCTAACACCGACTGTATCCGTAGTTTACTCGGGTTACTTTTACCCCATGCCTATGTATTACATTATTTTATAGACAAATTATAGGCGTAGTATCAATAGGCGTAGTATCAAAGCTAACGTTTTTAGTTTTTACATGTTAATGATAGTTGAATAAAACTATCTATGTACATGCTCATTTTTAATACATTTTTATTCAATTTTGAAAAGTTGCAAAAATCTCTTAACATTAAGTGTGTTAATATAGATCTAATACATTTCTCATCTGTGTGTCAAGCTCAAGACATGCGCGATTATTAACACACACACACACACACACACACATAGCCCTATTTGGACCCATTCACCTACACACATATCCAACTACCCACACACATACACACGCATACAAAACATACACACACACACTCACACACACACACACAGATCAACAAAAATACCTGTACAACAAACAGTGAGCGATTAAAAAAATAATAAATGATTGAAAAATGAATTCATAGGATTCTACCAAGGCTAAAAGACAACGCTACAGATAGTATGCAGATGACGTCACTCAGGCCTTTGTTATTGTTTTTGCCATCCGCGTTTGTGAGTTGTTCTCACTAAACTGTATTAACCAGACTATAAAAGTTCATGGTTACACAGAGTTTGTGTGTTGGTTCGTTATACTTCCGGATGGCAATGTTGTGAACTCCTTGGCCAGGTGCATTCTATCTATAGATAGTATGCGCTTGGCTAAGAAGCTCATAACATTGCCATCCGGAAGTATAACTGACCAACACACAAAACTGTGTGTATCCATGAACGTTTATAGTCAGGTTAATACAGTTCAGTGAGCATTACTCATAAACGCGGATGGCAAAAAAACAATAGCAAGGGCCTGAGTGACGTCATCTTCGAACTATCTATAGATAGAATGCGCTTGGCCAAGGAGTTCACAACATTGCCATCCGGAAGTATAACGGACCAACACACAAACTCTTTGTAACCATGAACTTTTATAGTCTGGTTAATACAGTTTAGTGAGAACAACTCATAAACGCGGATGGCAAAAAACAATAACAAAGACCTGACTGACGTCATCCGCATACTATCTATATCCAAATTATGTTTTTATTCGTCTGTCTGAACAGGTGTGAGTTTAACTGCTCTGCATAAAATGAAGTGATGCTGTGCGTTTAGCTAAAAAAAACCTCAAAACATCCGCCAGCCAGATATAACGGACCAATACACAAAACAATGTGTAACCTAAAACGTTTTATAGATAGTATGCACTTGGCTAAGAAGTTCACAACATTGCCATCCGGAAGTAAAACTGGCCAACACACAAAACTGTGTGTAACCTTGAAGGTTTATAGTCTGGTTAATACAGTTTAGTGAGAAGTACTCATAAACGCGTATGGCAAAAAACAATAACAAAGACATGAGTGACGTCATCTTCGAACTATCTATATCCAAATTATGTTTTTATTCCACTGTCTGAACAGATGTGAGTTTAACTGCTCTGCTTAAAATGAAGTGATGTTGTGCGCTTAGCTAAAATAAACTCAAAACATCTGCCAGCCAGATATAGATAGAATGCGCTTGGCCAAGGAGTTCACAACATTGCCATCCGGAAGTATAACGGACCAACACACAAACTCTGTGTAACCATGAACTTTTATAGTCTGGTTAATACAGTTTAGTGAGAACAACTCACAAACGCGGATGGCAAAAACAATAACAAAGGCCTGAGTGACGTCATCTTCGAACTATCTATAACACACCAACACACAATACATTGTGTAACCTAAAACGTTTTATAGATAAAATGCGCTTGGCTCAGAAGCTCATAACATTGCCATCCGGAAGTAAAACTGGCCAATACACAAAACTGTGTGTAACCTTGAAGGTTTATAGTCTGGTTAATACAGTTTAGTGAGAAGTACTCAAAAACGCGGATGGCAAAAAACAAAAAAACAAAACAATAACAAAGGCCTGAGTGACGTCAACTTCGAACTCTCTATAGATAGTATGCAGATGACGTCACTCAGGCGTTTGTTGTTGTTTTTGCCATCCGCGTTTGTGAGTTGTTCTCACTAAACTGTATTAACCAGACTATAAACGTTAATGGTTACACAGAGTTTGTGTGTTGGTCCGTTATACTTCCGGATGGCAATGTTGTGAACTCCTTGGCCAAGCGCATTCTATCTATAGTCTTATTGATACAATTTGGTGAGAATTACTCATAAACATGGCTGGTTAAAAACAATAACAAAGACCTGGGTGACGTCAATTTTGTTCAAAAGAACAGTTGGGTTTTTGATGATTTCAATAAACAAGACATCGGCAACAGTCCGCCATTAGAAGCCATTGATCACGTGGATTTCGGTAAGATGAACGTCACTTTGTATCCAGCCAATCACACAACGTCTACCACACCGCCAATCACAACCACGCCCTCTCCATACAGCTGTGGCCTTGACCTCAGAAGAGGGGAACTTCCTCTGATTCTCCTAATCACTCTTGTTGTCAACTCCATGTCTGTTGTCGTCTTGTGGCGCATGCGTGGAATGTCGGATTCTGTGGATCATCTGCTCATCTCGATTCTAAATTTGAATGATTTATCAACAACAGGTAAGATATTTGTATTTATTAGACACACACACGAACACACACACCCACATGGACACACGAACACACAACACACATGGACACACACACACAGCATATACTTTCATACACATATGCTCAAACACATGCACACCCACACAAACATACACACACACACACACACACATTATCTTGTGATATATTTGTATCCACGTATTAGGATTGTTGGTTGTTAACGACAAAACGCTGGGAGTTGTAGCTATATGCTTAAAGATAATAATTGGTTTCATGACAATCATTTGATTAAGAACACTAAATTATAAAAGAAAAATGGCGAAATATCGATAGTCGCCATTAAAACCACGATTTTGACGGGTAATGATTCTTAAGGTCAAATATTTGATGTCAGTTAAATATGCTTCAACAGTCATGACGTCACTTCCCTCGTAATGACGCATGGTAACTTAGTAACTGGCTCTAAACTATTGGAACAATGGCTGGCGCCCTTATGAAATATGTCTCCGACGAGCATAAAAGTGTATCCAGAGGGAAGAAAACATTATAAATCTGATCATGTTTTGAATTTTATACATTCTAATCACATGACATATGAAAAGTTCTAGCCAGCATGAAGAATAAAAAGTACCGCTTTTCTTTGTTTAGAACCACGCTGCTCGCTGTTGCTGGGCGACGTGACATCAGACTATTGAATCCTATTCGTACGATTATCCGTGAAGTCTGTCTCCCCCACGCTGTCAGTCATCTATCGGGTTTCTCACAGACATAAAATAGACATGCACTGTATCTTCATCATCACGTCCCCTGTATGGGCGGGCAGACAATAGCGCAATGTACGCAACAGCTGGTGTACCCATCAAACCGTGACTGATTAACGGAAGTTGATTGTATTCCATGACCTTAGTTACAAACCCTCTCCCTTTTTTGATTGCCCCCCACGTGAACTGTGAGAGACGATTTTTCAATTTGTTGTGAACCAACTTTGATTCATCGATTCAAGACGCCAATGGCAATTGGATTCAATAGTCTGATGCCACGCCACCCGGCAACGGCGGCCATCTTGGTTCTAAACAAAGAAAATCATTACTTTTTATTCTTCATGCTGGCTAGAACTTTTCATATGAAATGTGATCAGAATGTGTAAAAGTCAAAACATGATCAAATCTATGTTGTTTTTTTTCCCCCTCTGGATACGCTTTTATGCTCGTCGGAGAAATATTTCATACGGGCGTCCGCCATTGTTCCGATAGTTTAGAGCCAGTGTTACTAAGTTACCATGCGTCATTAGGAAGGAAGTGACGTTACGACTGTTGAAGGGGATACCCAGTCTACATTTCCAGAGGTGGATATATTAATAAAGTTCATCTTAAACCAAAACGGAATATTTAATGTTAAAATTACCAAAAAATCATAAGTTGAAAATTTTAGTTTATGCAAATAAAAAGAAAAAAAAGAATATATTCATTCTTCTGAACAAAACAAAAAAAAACTATCGTAAGTCTACTTTTTTAAAAAAACAAACAAACAAAAAAAATCCACCAACAATAACAAAACTTGAGCGTATACAGTATAATAATCAGCACTAACGTGCTCAACGGGCTTTACAAATGTCCCATGCAAACAGCAACACTTAACATGCAAGCCGAAACATGACGCCTTTTAGACGATAGTACAATTTTTTTTCTAACAGAGACAATGCTGTCCACTGTCAGCTGTCCAGGTACTCATTTTATACCTGAGTAAGGTGAGAGAATGTGAGTGTAGAGCCTTTTCCAAAGATTCAACTATCCCCCAGAGCGTGACTCGAACTCGGAAGCTACCCATACAAAGCCGAGTGTCATTGTGATCAGAATGTGTAAAAGTCAAAACATGATCAGATTTATAATGTTTTTGTTTCCTCTGGATACGCTTTTATGCTCGTCGGAGAAATATTTCATAAGGGCGTCCACCATTGTTCCGATAGTTTAGAACCAGTTACTAAGTTACCATGCGTCATTGCGAGGGAAGTGACGTTACGACTGTTGAAGCGTATTGAAAGCACACAAGAAAAAGTAAGACAAAGGGAAATGAATTGAATTAAGTAGGGAAGACACGTAGATTCCAAGAGCACACTATCAATGTACTTGATTTGAGATCATCTAAAAGTCTCATCCAGACACAAACCGTAGCCATCGTTATCTTATAGATAGAATGCGCTTGGCCAAGGAGTTCACAACATTGCCATCCGGAAGTATAACGGACCAACACACAAACTCTGTGTAACCATGAACTTCTATAGTCTGGTTAATACAGTTTAGTGAGAACAACTCACAAACGCGGATGGCAAAAACAATAACAAAGGCCTGAGTGACGTCATCTGCATACTATCTATAGTCTGGTTAATACCGTTTAGTGAGAACAACTCACAAACGCGGATGGCAAAAACAATAACAAAGGCCTGAGTGACGTCATCT
>NC_088367.1:7672346-7687346 GCF_034508935.2 Berghia stephanieae | reverse complement strand
GTCAACTTCATTCTATCTATAGGTATATCAGTTTACTTTTGAACTTTTGGTTTTGAACAGACTTGAGCTTTTATATTGCGCATTGTCTAATAAAAAAGGGGGACTGGTAGCTCAGTTGGTAGAGCACTCGCTTCACACGCAAAGGGACCGAGATCGATCCCGATTGCAGTCGCAATTTTTTCTGACTCCCCTGTCCACCCAGCAGTGATTGGGTAGCTGAGTCTGTTAGATTTGGCGGAGTAAGTCTTTACGATCGACTAGCTTCCTATCCAACGGCTAGCAAGCAATTTTTATTGTCCGTTTCACGCTATAGAAACCGGGATAAACTCCGGCTCCATGCGGACAATTGCTCTGAAGGACTACTAATAAAATACTAAATTGTCTAATAGTGTTCTCAAAGCGCTTTACGAGAGGTTTGAAGCCAATAGGGAATGAGATTAGCGGAAGAGTAGCGTCCCTTGATTGGAATTCACGAGCGGAAAGGTTATTAGAGAGAGAACGTCATGTTGGTTGTGCGGCATGAGACACTTCGCCGAAAGCGAGGACGAGAAAGACGCATGCGCAAAACCATTTTGACGTGCTCTCTGTAAGGTGACGTCCAATCAAGGGACGCTACTCTTCCGCTAATCTCATTCCCTATAGCAACGCTTAACATGTAGGACAAAACAAATCGCATGAAGGAAAAAAATATTTGAGCTTTGATTTGACCGTACGATTGATTTGATTTACTCGTACCAAGACTTGAGATTTAATATTGAATGAAGACAAACATAGATTAGACTACATCTCATTAGGAGAAACGTGTTCAAATATTTGACTTCCGGTGCCTAATGGTAAACCAATCAAATCATTTTTATCTAAAGGAATTATTTAGCACAGCGAATGTTTTCTACAATTGAAGAGAGATTTTCTAAAACTCCTGATCTCCGGGTTTTTTTTCTCTCCACATTTTGAAATATTGAGGATTATTTCCGCTAAAATTTCTCATCCAGTCTATAGATAGTTCAAAGATGACGTCACTCAGGTCTTTGTTATTGTTTTTTGCCATCCGCGTTTATTAGTAATGCTCACTGAACTGTATTAGCCTGACTACAAACGTTCACGGATACACACAGTTTTGTGTGTTGGTCCGTTATACTTCCGGATGGCAATGTTATGAGCTTCTTAGCCAAGTGCATACTATCTATAATTTTATCATATTTAAACTTCAAATTCACACAAATGTAGGGAAATTCTTGTGCCAGTTGATGTTTAAATATAAGTTTACTTTTCAGCTCTACCGCCTGATCAATAGAACTAACACAGAAAACGATGTGTAAATTGAAACGTTTATCTCATGAAAGGAAAAGCTTAAAAAGTAGAAAAATCGACTTTACGAGTTTTAGAAAACCAGCCTTCAATCGACGGTTTGAGAGTTATTAATATTAACCAATCAGAATATTTACTGTTATTTAGCCCGTTCCGTCCTCTTTACTGTCTACTTCCAGTCAACGAACAGGATTGGCAAACATTAATGGGCTTGATCTATAGATAGAATGCGCTTGGCCAAGGAGTTCACAACATTGCCATCCGGAAGTATAACGGACCAACACACAAACTCTGTGTAATCATGAACTTTTATAGTCTGGTTAATACAGTTTAGTGAGAACAACTCACAAACGCGGATGGCAAAAACAATAACAAAGGCCTGAGTGACGTCATCTGCATACTATCTATATAACATTTCCATGTGTTCGTATCATTGGTCACATTGGAATATTATGTGCTCAAAGTGACCCACATAGTGAAAAGTGTTCACAGATTTTGAAATATCTAACATCACGATTCGTCTGTTTGTTCAGTTTGACACATGTGTATGTTCATAACTTTTGTAAACAAAGCAGCGTGTCTGCATTTGTTAAGAAATATCCAATCATTGGACATCAACAAATCATGTGATTGATGACTTGGTTGGACGAATAAATGAGTATAGATCTCTCCCTTTCAAAAACAACCTTTAATACAGACAAATAGGTAGTCTCACAGTGACTATTTATCACAAAATTTTGACATGCCAATGAAGGAATAAACCAGTAGATTTTTGACCAATCAAAACATGGAATTTGTGACATACTCTCACATGTGCTCGGACAAACATTGTTGGTTGTTTATAAACAGAATCGTGAATGAAATCGACCTCTCTCTGATCAGTGTTGTTGTTTTTATACCGCCAAATGGGTGAATAGTTATCACAATTTTCTCAATCAGATTATAAGCGTTTAAATTTACACATAGTTTTCTGTGTTAGTTCTATTGATCAGGCGGTAGAGCAGTGGGTATTTACTTAAACACAAAACATCGATAGTAAAACCTGTGGAGTTTGCTCGGTTTTCCAATCACTGCCATTGTTTACTTTATGACGATTGTCCGAGAGGCGTGGTTATCTCCCTGTCTATATATAGTATGCGCTTGGCTAAGAAGCTCATAACATTGCCATCCGGAAGTATAACGGACCAACACACAAAACTGTGTGTATCCATGAACGTTTATAGTCGGGTTAAAACAGTTCAGTGAGCATTACTCATAAACGCGGATGGCAAAAAACAATAACAAAGACATATGACGTCATCTTCGAACTATCTATTGATCAATTGGTAGAGCAGTGGGTATTTTACTTAAACGCAAACCATCGACAGTTATATAGATAGAATTCACTTGGCCAAGGAGTTCACAACATTGCCATCCGGAAGTATAACGGACCAACACACAAACTCTGTGTAACCATGAACTTTTATAGTCTGGTTAATACAGTTTTGTGAGAACAACTCACAAACGCGGATGGCAAAAACAATAACAAAGGCCTGAGTGACGTCATCTTCGAACTATCTATCGATAGTTCGAAGATGACGTCACTCAGGTCTTTGTTATTGTTTTTTGCCATCCGCGTTTATGAGTAATGCTCACTGAACTGTATTAACCCCACTATAACCGTTCATGGATACACACAGTTTTGTGTGTTGGTCCGTTATACTTCCGGATTGCAATGTTGTGAGCTTCTTAGCCAAGCGCACATCATCTATGTGTGCGCTTGGCTAAGGAGTTCACAACATTGCCATCAGGAAATATAACGGACCAACACACAAAACTGTGTGTAAGCTTGAACGTTTATAGTCTGCCAAAGCAAAACAAAACAGAAAACAAAACAAAGCAAAACAACCCCCCCCCCCCCCCCCAAAAAAAACAAACAAACAAAAAAAATAAAACAAAAAAAACAAAAACAAAACAAAAACAAAATCAAAACCAGAATGCCTAGTGTGCCGTCAAAAAGAAATCTCTCATTCGTCCAAGTGAAAAATTTATCTTTATACTAAATGTCATATTATGCTAACCGATAACGCTATATATTATAGAATTTATGATCACTCTCATCTTTAGCTAAGCTCGCACAACATGGTCCATACCTCCAGCATATCAACCATCACGACAATGGGCAGGGCAAATCCAAATATGACGTCACAGAGGTCAAGGAGATTATCCAAGAGAAGAATTTTCCAGAGAGTGACCTTGGTCGTCTCGTTTGTTTACGTCATGTGCTATGCGCCTTTTGTGGTGAGTATGTTGCAAATGCTATTCTTTCATTAACGGTTTGTAAAACAACCCCCCCCCCCAAAAAAAAAAATAAATAAACCAACAAAAAAAACCCCAACCCACTTACTAAAATAATGGTGGATACCCAATGGTTCTAAAGGAGTTTTTTTCCTTATCTTTTATCTTATCTTCTCCATTTCCTGCTTCCAAAACAGATTCGTCTGGTGGTGGATACCCAATGGCTCTGAAGGAGTTTTTATCTTATCTTTTATCTCATCCTCTCCATTTCCTGCTTCCTTTTATCTTCTCTTCTCCATTTCCTGCTTCCTTTTATCTTCTCTTCTCCATTTCCTGCTTCCTTTTATCTTATCTTCTCCATTTCCCGCTTCCTCTTATCTTATCTTCTCCATTTCCTGCTTCATTTTATCTTATCTTCTCCATTTCCTGCTTCCTTTTATCTTTTCTTCTCCATTTCCTGCTTCCTTTTATCTTATCTTCTCCATTTCCTGCTTCCTTTTATCTTATCTTCTCCACTCCCTGCGTCCTTTTATCTTATCCTCTCCATTTCCTGCTTCCTTTCATCTTATCTTCTCCATTTCCCGCTTCCCTTTATCTTATCTTCTCCATTTCCTGATTCCTTTTATCTTATCTTCTCCATTTCCTGCTTCCATTTATCTCATCTTCTCCATTTCCCGCTTCTTTTTATCTTATCTTCTCCATTTCCTGCTTCCTTTTATCTCATCTTCTCCATTTCCTGCTTCTTTCCATTGTCATGCATTTCCTTGTAGTACAGGAACTCTTTAAAGATGCCTACGTCTATTATTCTTGGTGTTGGGGCAGTAGGATACAAATCGAAACCATCCTTCTTCCAAGTCATCATCTTGCCCTGCGGGTCCCTTACCCGCTCCATAACCATACTACTCGTCATTTTAAGTCCAAGCATCTTCACCTTTTTTTCGATCTCTTCATTGGAGAATGAGATTGGGATTCCACCGATAAAGTTTCCTTTTTTATCTCATCGTCTCCATTTCCTAATTCCTTTTTATCTTATCTTCTCCATTTCCTGCTTCCTTTTATCTTATCTTCTCCATTTCCTACTTCCTTTTATCTTATCTTCTCTATTTCCTGCTTCATTTTATCTTACCTTCTCCATTTCCCGCCTCCTTTTATCTTATCTTCTCCATTTCCCGCTTCCGTTTATCTTATCTTCTCCATTTCCTACTTCCTTTTACCTTATCTTCTCTATTTCCTGCTTCATTTTATCTTATCTTCTCTATTTCCTGCTTCATTTTATCTTATCTTCTCCATTTCCTGCTTCCAAAACAGATTCGACTGGTGGTGGATACCATCTACGATCGTGATAACCAAGACGGCCTCCATCACTCCGTCACACTCATCCTCCTCTTCATGGCCCCTCTCCTCAACCCCTTCGTCTACGGACTGTTCAACAGATACTTCCGAAAGACGCTCATCGACATGATCAGATGTCGGACAAAGTCTAGTGTGGAGACCTCTTCGACCTACAGCAATAATGGAGCCGTTGAGACTCTTGAAGCCGGATGAGTTGGTGGATTATTTTCCAACAATCCAGGCAGTCGGGATTTGTGACCATTGTCTCAAAACAATATTAATCACGTGATACTAAGCTGATTATTAAAGTGATACTAAAGTGCTAGGAGCACTCGACTGTAAAAAGCATTAAACAAAAATGAATATAACAGCTTCAACAACAACCAAAAATACCAAACACGAAACGTTTCGGGCTTAACGCCCTTCTTCAGCCAACAACATTTTTTAAAAAACCAATTGATCTATTATTTAGTAATGTATTTATGTGTTGTTATTGTTTTTGGCTGAAGAAGGGTTTTGAGCCTGAAATATTCCGTGTTTGATATAGAGATTTGTGACCCACCGCCTCAAAACTATATGATGTGAACCACCATTTCAAAATGGCATTATTTCATCAGGACTATCTCGGTTGTGAATATTATAGAACCCTATACAGCTACCCATATCTGGAGTGCATCCTACAAACAAGCCTGACTTGCTCAAACACAAAGAGCAATTTGTAGATTATGTGCGAATGACGCCTGATAAGTACAAAGATTTGTTAGAATTGGGTGAAAACTTTCAAATAGGTAATCAATTTGGAAATAAATAGACCAGATGTTGTATGCCCCACGCAAAAAAGTGCAACTGTTTGCCGATCTCTCTCTCTCTCTCTCTCTCTCTCTCTCTCTCTCTCTCTCCCTCTGTCTCTCTGTCTCTCAATATGTCTCTCTCTCCGTCTCTCTGTCTCTGTCTGTCTGTCTGTCTGTCTCAGTCCCCCCCCCCTCTCTCTCTCTCTCTCTCTCTCTCTCTCTCCCTCTGTCTCTCTGTCTCTCAATATGTCTCTCTCTCCGTCTCTCTGTCTCTGTCTGTCTGTCTGTCTGTCTCTGTCTCTCCCCTCTCTCTCTCTCTCTCTCTCCTCTCTCTCTCTCTCTCTCTCTTTCTCTCTCTCACAGCCAGACGGAGGATGTATAAATGTGATCCAGAGTTTAGTTTTCTTTTCTTTTGCTTTTTTCTGTTGTTATCTGACACGTCTCATACGATACGTTTTTCAAATGTTTTTAAATCTCTGAAACTTAATTAAACTTGACTTACCATAATTTGGCTTTCTCTTTTATTCTCTTCAACTGATTCAATAAACTACACATAATTGAAATGATATTTCATTTTCCAATGTTTTTATAATTTATTTTGAACTTTTGTAATGAGTTATGGGATGAGAGTGATGGTAAGCTGGCGCCTGGTTATCGCAGTGTAGATATCTTGTGTTTACTATTGAAAAAGTGTGTATGAAACAGTGCCAGTGAAGGTCCTGGGTTCGAGCCATTTTGGTAAAATGAGTACTTGGCCGTTACAGCGTTGTCTCTGTCCGAAAAAAAATTTGTAATATCGCCTAACAGTCGTCATGTCCCGTCCTAAATCTTAAATGGGACAACTTGTAAAGCGCTTTGAGCACGTTTAGTGGATATTGCGCTATAAAAAAGCTCAATTTTAAAGTAATAACAAGGAAGACATGAGTATCCGTTCGTCCATCACACCACTGGATAACTGGCCCTTCGCCCATCACACCACTGGATAACTGGCCCTTCATCCATCACACCACTGGATAACTGGCCCGTCGTCCATCACACCACTGGATAACTGGCCGTTCGTCCATCACACCACTGGATAACTGGCCCTTGATGCTATGCCACACTGGTTGTTTTCATCCCTACACACATGAGTATCCCTTCGTCCATCACACCACTGGATAACTGGCCCTTCATCCATCACACCACTGGATAACTGGCCCTTGATGCTATGCCACACTGGTTGATTTCATTCCTACACGAGTATCCGTTCGTCCATCACACCACTGGATAACTGGTCCTTCGTCCATCATACCACTGGATAACTGGACGTTCGTCCATCACACCACTGGATAACTGGCCCCTGATGCAATGCCACACTGATTGTTTTCATTCCTACATCAGTATCCGTTCGTCCATCACACCACTGGATAACTGGTCCTTCGTCCATCATACCACTGGATAACTGGACGTTCGTCCATCACACCACTGGATAACTGGCCCCTGATGCGATGCCACACTGGTTGTTTTCATTCCTACATCAGTATCCGTTCGTCCATCAGACCACTGGATAACTGGCCCTTCATCCATCACACCACTGGATAACTGGCCCTTCATCCATCACACCACTGGATAACTGGCCCTTGATGCAATGAAACACTGATTGTTTTCATTCCTACATCAGTATCCGTTCGTCCATCACACCACTGGATAACTGGCCCTTCGTCCATCACAACACTGGATAACTGGCCCTTGATGCAATGCCACACTGGTTGTCTTCATTCCTACACACATGAGTATCCGTTCGTCCATCACACCACTGGATAACTGGCCCTTCGCCCATCACACCACTGGATAACTGGCCCTTCATCCATCACACCACTGGATAACTGGCCCGTCGTCCATCACACCACTGGATAACTGGCCCTTGATGCAATGCCACACTGGTTGTTTTCATTCCTACATGAGTATCCGTTCGTCCATCACACCACTGGATAACAGGTCGTTCGTCCATCACACCACTGGATAACTGGCCCCTGATGCGATGCCACACTGGTTGTTTTGATTCCTACATCAATATCCGTTCGTCCATCACACCACTGGATAACTGGCCCGTCGTCCATCACACCACTGGATAACTGGCCCTTCGCCCATCACACCACTGGATAACTGGCCGTTCGTCCATCACACCACTGGATAACTGGCCCTTCATCCATCACACCACTGGATAACTGGCCCTTCGTCCATCACACCACTGGATAACTGGCCCTTGATGCAATGCCACACTGGTTGTTTTCATTCCTACATGAGTATCCGTTCGTCCATCACACCACTGGATAACTGGCCCTTCGCCCATCACACCACTGGATAACTGGCCGTTCGTCCATCACACCACTGGATAACTGGCCCTTCATCCATCACACCACTGGATAACTGGCCCTTCGTCCATCACACCACTGGATAACTGGCCCTTGATGCAATGCCACACTGGTTGTTTTCATTCCTACATGAGTATCCGTTCGTCCATCACACCACTGGATAACTGGCCCTACGCCCATCACACCACTGGATAACTGGCCGTTCGTCCATCACACCACTGGATAACTGGCCCTTCATCCATCACACCACTGGATAACTGGCCCGTCGTCCATCACACCATCGGATAACTGGCCCTTGATGCAATGCCACACTGGTTGTCTTCATTCCTACACACATGAGTATCCGTTCGTCCATCACACCACTGGATAACTGGCCGTTCGTCTATCACACCACTGGATAACTGGCCCTTCGTCCATCACACCACTGGATAACTGGCCCTACGCCCATCACACCACTGGATAACTGGCCCTTGATGCAATGCCACACTGATTGTTTTCATTCCGACACACATGAGTATCCGTTCGTCTATCACACCACTGGATAACTGGCCCTTCATCCATCACACCACTGGATAACTGGCCCTTGATGCAATGCCACACTGATTGTTTTCATTCCGACTCATCTTGATGTAACCTCTTTCCCCCCATGTTGGACCAAAACTGAAATGGATCAAGAGTAAAAAAAATGTAACGATAATATTAATATGATGGCGGTTAACATGAACAATTGATGACAATAGTTGTAAAAATATTTAACCCATTTCAGAAAAAAAGGGTATAGATAGTTTGCGCTTGATTAAGCAGCTCACAACATCCAGAAGTATAACGGACCAACTAACAAAACTTTGTGTAACCATGATCGTTTATTGTCAGGTTAATACAGTTTAGTGAGAATTACTCGTAAAAGCAGATGGTAAAAAACAATAACAAATACCAGAGTGACGGCAACTTCGAACTATCTATAGAATGCTTTTGCTTTTCCTTCTCCTCCTCCTCCTCTTGTTCTTCTTCTTGTTCTTCTTCTTCTTCTTCTTCTTCTTCTTCTTCTTCTTCTTCTTCTTCTTCTTCTTCTTCTTCGTCTTCGTCTTCCTCCTCCTCCTCCTCCTCCTCCTCCTCCTCCTCCTCCTCCTCCTCATCCTCCTCCTCCTTCCTTCTTCTTGTTCTTGTTCTTGTTCTTGTTCTTGTTCTTGTTCTTCTTCTTCTTCTTCTTATCAAAAAAAAAAAAGGAAAATGTAATCTTGTCTTCCTGGGTGGGGTTCCTGACCTCCCATAGTGGGCAGGTAGGCATTTACTGTGTCTTCTATCCCCCTATATCTGTTTTCCAACATGCTATCTGTCTTTGTCTTGGAATGAGATTATTTGGTTTTGTCCTGGTCCTGGTCAGATACCCTGGTTGGAAGGGAAACAGGCAAATGTATAGTTAGAGTTTTGGGAGATGATAATTTTTGTCGTGTAAATAATCTCTCTGTTAAGCGCTGTATTATTTTTTAATATTACATATTATATATGATTATGATTTGAGTGTATTCCTCTAAGTTGGGACCTGTGCTTGTGTCAGGATGAGACTTTTAGGTGATCTCAAAGTAAGTACACTGATAGTTTGCTCTTGGAATCTACATGATTCTTATTTGAACCAGTTTCCATTTGTCTTACCTTTTCTTGGGTGCTTTAATTGTAATTTTAGAACTTTTTACTATCCCATTATCTTCCTTTGTACTGGCACTTATATGACCTAAATATGTTGCAAGTGCCGTAAAACCATTAAAAACAAACAAACAATAATCTTGTCTTCTATAAATTTGGAAAATCGTCTTATTACCTATTTTTGACAAGCCAGAATTGTTTTCCCACACCGTAAGAACCATATCCTACGACCAACATCTCATGGTTCAACTCCACACTGCTACAGTACGGCTCGTGGTAAATGCCCCCTTTGTACGTCATGAATGAAAAGTGGTCAGCGTCCACCATCACGGCTACGGGGCCCACCTGGTGAAATTTTAAAAAAGATAAAGGAAAAAAAAAAGAAGTTAACTCTCTCCTTATCCACCCTTTTCAGTATTTTCCCAAAATGGCAGGCTGGCTTACCAAGCAGAAAAATTGATTTTTTAAACTCTCTACAAAACAACTTTATTATCTTATTAATTAAACAAAGATCATTCTTCAAAGTTTGTGATGTACAAAATAAATCTGAATAAGAAGAACGTATAGATAGTATGCGCTTGGCTAAGAAGCTCACAACATTGCCATCCGGAAGTATAACGGACCAACATACAAAACTGTGTGTATCCATGAACGTTTATAGTCGGGTTAATACAGTTCAGTGAGCATTACTCATAAACGCGGATGGCAAAAAACAATACCAAAGACCTAAGTGACGTCATCTTCGAACTATCTATATTGTGTCGAAACAAATGTGACGATTTTGCTGTAGGTGGTAAGGAGAGAGCTAATGTAATTTTATTAGCAAGTTAACGATTACATTCCCAACCTACACCGATCGACAAACGAATGACGTAGAAGAAAACAAAAGATCTGTCCTAATACTCCGAGGACATATGTGACCCTTCGCCTCAAAACGGTATTAAGTCGGGTTGGTTAAGATGTTGAGAATTTAATTTATAGCCAGATATATCAGACTTGCATTGAATTTGTATGTTTTATTGGGGAAAATGGATATCATATTTTAGGATGCTAATGCCAAGATTTATATTTTGGACAAGTTTTAACATTTAATTGGGCTTTTAAGCATCTGGTTCGTTCCGACATAATACCATTTTGAGACGATGGGTCACATATTATCTTCGTTTTCTTCCACTTCGTTCGTCAATCGCTGTAGATTGGGATCGTAATCGGAGACTTGCTATAGGATTCAACAGTCGTAACGTCACTTCCTTCCTAATGACGTATGGTAACTTAGTAACACTGGCTCTAAACTATCGGAACAATGGCGGACGCCGTATGAAATATTTCTCCGGCGAACTTAAAAGCGTATCCAGAGGAAAAAAAAACCCATCAATTTGATCATGTTTTGACTTTTACACATTCTGATCACAAGGCATATGAAAAGGGAATGAAAAGTTCTCGCCAGCATGAACAATAAAAAGTAAAGATTTTCTTTGTTTAGAACCAAGATGGCCGCCGTTGCCGGGCGCGTGACATCAGACTACTGAATCCAATTACTCTCAGTATCCAAACGTAGCCTGCATAAACTCATAACCTGACATTGATCCAAAAAAAAAAACACAAAAAAAAAAAACACGTTAAAATAAAAGTCGATATCACCAAGAGAAAGCAACTCGTGAGTTGTATTCAATAGTTCAACAAATGGAATCATTTGTTTTATTGAGCACTAATAACGACAACTCACTAGGCGGTGCATTTACTTTTAAAATGACGTCAAAATACAATTTCGAATGTCAAACTATAATACAGGCGGAGTTGTCGTACCAGTAAGGTCGCGGGTTCAAACCCCCATCACCGCCGCGAAATTTTTATTCTCTATTGTCTTCTGGCACTTTCCTACTCACTTCATCTCTTGTTGTTATCAACATAAGTGCCTGCTCCACTCACTTTTCTGAATATATATATATATATATATATATATATATATATATATATATATATATATATATATATATTTAGAGTACGATGAGAGAATGTGAGAAAAGAGCCTTTTTCAAGGACTCAGCTATGTGCCGCTCAGGTCGAGCAACAATAGCAAATAATGAAAGAAAGAAATAATGTCATAAAGTGAATTCACTCTCGCCGTTAAGGAGGAGGAGGAAGGGGGGGGGGGGGGGGGGGTACATCACGCCAAGACACGGACCGTTGCGAGGGATCTCTGGAGCTCCACTTCTGAGCCAAACGAAATGTCTTTGTATTCCGTCATTGTGGCTCCGATACTGCTGGGGTTGAAGTGACACACCACGTCATTCTGTGGACAGTTATTATTATTATATATTATTATTATTATTATTATTATTTATATATATTATATTATTATTATTATTATCATTATTATTATTATTATTATTATTATTATTATTATTATTATTATTATTATTATTATTATTAATTATTATTATTATTATCATTATTATTATTATTATATTATTATTATCATTATTATTATCATTATTATTATCATTATTATTATCATTATTATTATCATTATTATTATTATTATTATTATTATTATTATATTATTATTATTATTATTATTATTATTATCATTATTATCATTATTATCATTATTATCATTATATATTATATATTATCATTATTATCATTATTATTATTATTATTATTATTATTATTATTATCATTATTATCATTATTATCATTATTATTATCATTATTATTATTATTATTATTTATTATTATTATTATTATTATTATTATTATTATTATTATTATTATTATTATTATTATTATTATTATTATTATTATTATTATTATTATTATTATTATTATTATTATTATTATTATTATTATTATTATTATTATTATATTATTTATCATTATTTTGTTTTTTAAATGATTATTTTACGACATTCAGCACACCAACCCAATCCAAATGATGGGCACATAAAAAGGGGGACAATCCAACGTTATATTTTTGCTTCCCATACACTTTACTTACGTAGGGTGAATATGGATAGCTGTCTTCTGTATTAACTCCCTTATTTCTGATGACGTAACGGAAGGCATTGTCTGCTGTTCCTCCAGCACATCCTTGGTTACCTATTGAAACGATGTATAATAATAATAATATAATAATAATATAATAATAATAATAATAATATGATAATGATAATAATAATAATAATAATATAATAATAATAATAATAATAATAATAATAATAATAATAATAATAATAATAATAATAATAATAATAATAATAATTATTATTATATATAATAATAATGATAATAATAATGATGATGATGATGATGCTACTACTAAACTACTACTACTATACTACTACTACTACTACTACTACTACTACTACTACTACTACTACTGCTGACTACTACTACTATATATATAATAATAAAATACTACTACTACTACTACTACTACTACTACTACTATACTACTACTACTACTACTCTACTACTGCTACTACTACTACTCATACTACTACTACTACTACTACTACTACTACTACTACTACTACTACTACTACTACTCTACTACTACTACTACTATACTCACTACTACTACTACATACTACTACTACTACTACTACTACTACTACTACTACTACTACTACTACTACTACTACTTCTACTACTACTACTACTCTACTACTACTTCTACTACTAACTACTACTACTACTAACTACTACTACTACTTCTACTACTACTACTGACTACTACTTACTAACACTACTACTACTACTACTATACTACTACTACTACTACTATACTAACTACTACTACTACTACTACTACTACTACTATACTACTACTATAATAATCTATAATATATATAATATTATATGACCATAATTATATAAAATTTTACCGGCCATCTCCCGTCAATGAACAGAGGGCTCTGAACGCCTTACCGTATTCAGCAGATCGAACAGCGTTTCTTAAAGAGGGAGAGACTAAAATTTCAGTTGGCACAGGTTCCATCCCGACGTGTACT
Organism: Berghia stephanieae; assembly: GCF_034508935.2. Classification (NCBI taxonomy): domain Eukaryota; kingdom Metazoa; phylum Mollusca; class Gastropoda; order Nudibranchia; family Aeolidiidae; genus Berghia; species Berghia stephanieae. The sequence goes on along the minus strand of NC_088367.1, from coordinate 7,673,624 downwards.
TATTTACAGGTCTGATAACCCAAGTTGTTGTGGGCTCATTGTTGTGATAGAAATACTCTCAAACCAACTTTAAAAGTATTGTACATTACAACAATGTAAAACAAGGCCCGTGACTGCGTTCCTTAATCAGACCTGTACATATGTGCCCTTTGGTTCATCCCTACTATATTGAGGTCATGTGGTCAAGTGGTATGACTTTCGCCTTCGGACTGGTAAGCCCAAAGTAGGAGACCCGATCTTACCCTTGGAAAAGGCTCTTTGCTCACATTCGTTACATTCCTCACCTTACTTAAGTGTAAAATTAGTACTTGGTCGTTATCAGTGTTGCTATTGTCGGGGGGGGGGGGGGGTGTTAATATCGCCTGATAGGCGTCATGTCTCGTCTTACATGTTAATTGTTGCTGTTTTTTAAGGGCCATTATGTAAATCGCTTTGAGCACGTTTAGTAGATATTGCCCTGTACAGGGGGCAGCGTGACACAGGGGTATGGTCTTTGCTTCGTACCCGAAAGGTACTGAGTTCGATCACCTGCCGCTGCGCTGTGTGACCTTGAGCAAGTTATCTTCTTGCCCTAGCTCAATTTGCGGCATTGCACTGCGGCTAACGCCTGGGTTATTCCTGTCTTCCCTTGGAATAGACCCTAAAGACTAATTTCCCCTATGGGATGAATAAAGGGAATGTTATTTAAAAAAAAGTATGCCCTTCCGCCACGACACCATAAGATATCGTCGCTTAGGCATTCCATGACGGAATTTAGATATTTCATCAAACAGGACGTCTGGTGTCAACAGGAATCGCCCATGTTGTCATAGTGAGCAAATAGGGGGTTAATAATCTTGGTCAAAGAAAAAAAACCCAAAGTGTCTGAAGCGGGGCTCGAACTCGGGACCTTCCGGGCCACAGTGCAATGCCTTAACCACTCGGCCACTCCCCCCCCCCCCCCCCCCCCCAATTGTTTATTCCTTTGTTTAAAACTTATTATAAATACTCTAGTTTTTTATTGTTTCTTTTTTTCCTTTTCTTAATTCTTACCGTAGTCCCAAGTGCAATCCATGAGATTCTTTTCTGACAGTCTGACCAATTGTCCAGTTTTCTTATAATGGGCCCCTTCTAGGGCCCCGGTGGCGGAGAACGCCCAACTGGCCCCGCAGTCACCTTGGCTTTTGACCTCTGTTACGTAACCTTTCTTGACCCAGTTAACCTCCGCCGGGAGGAAAGTAAGAGTAAGATTGTCCTTTGACCTTTTAGTTGAGGGATGATAAGCTTCCGTTCTGTTTT
>NC_088367.1:7658641-7669747 GCF_034508935.2 Berghia stephanieae | reverse complement strand
AGTAGTAATGGTAGCATAATGCCTGATCACCACTGTATATCTTACTGGCTATGAAAGAAGTATTATAGAATTAACTCACTCAACCCTAACAGCGACTCTATCCGCAGTTTACCTGGGTTACTTTTAATCCCATGTCTATTTATTACATTTTTCTGAGACCAATTATAGGCGTAGTATCAAAGCTAATGTTTTTAATTTTTGCACGTTAATGACAGTCGAATAAAACTATCTATGCACATGCTCATTTTTAATATATTTTTTCCAATTTCGAAAAGTAGCAAAAATTTCTAGGATTGAGTGAGATAAATCGGTGCTGATGGTGCCAAAAACTGAAAAGGGAAGAAAATTTCGAATGATTGCCTTTAAGAACCCTTTACTTTTACAGTATTCATCCCTGTACACCCCCCCCCCCCCACCCGCACACACACACACACATTTTTAGAGCAATTGAGATGATAGACTATCATTGATACTCTAGCTAACTTCTAGTGAGTGGGAAACTGCATCTATATGTTCCACCACACATCAAATCTCTCCCTGCCAGTTCATCTGATTGAGGGAAATATAACTTTAAAAAAAAAAGAGGAAATTCCTCCTCTGACTCAAAAATCGCGGATTTCCGGGGATCCGAGGAAAACCATCAGCATTGTTAAATTTTATTCCATGAATTTCAATTATGTAAACAGGAACTAGGCCGTGGGGGGTTATAATATTGCATAACCATTTGAGAAGCATAAAATCTGTGTTTTCCGTTTTCCACTTTCCCTGGATATGCAGCACAGACTTGCCAAATTGAAAACTTCAAATTCAGTAATTTTAAGTAATTTGACAAGGAAATTCGTAATTTTTGTTTGTTTGTTGCTTTAGGTCTCTTCCAACACAATTGAGGTTATATGAGAGACCGCTGAAACAAAAAAAAAACAAGCAATCTAACAAAAATAGTACAAATGTAAATCAAAATCATAACCTAAAGATATCATAAGCTAAATTATAAATAACCAAGAACAGACAGGCAGAAGATTTACAGAAAAAAAAAATCTCCTGTCAAAAATACAATCACAAACCAAAGAAGCAGGATAGGCTAGTAAAGAGAAGAAGAAACGACATCACTATCGGATCGTACACCCATGCGAACATCATAGGTATATGATTCAAGGGTGATGCTCCCATCCAACCACCCGCAAATTCGTAATTTCTGAAATTGTGTATGAACAACCACAATATTATCATTATCATTATAGTAGTAGTAGTAGTAGTAGTAGTAATTAAAAATTCGTAATTTTTCATAAAATTTCGTATTTGGCTTTGGCCATGAAATGTGTCTAAAATTCGTGAAATTACGAAAAATTCGTAAGAGTCGGCATGTATGTTTGCACCACGACGTGGCCAGGAACCCCACCCAGATGTGTAGTTTGAGATCTATTAAAAGTCCCATCCGATCCTCTAACGCTAAGAGGGGTCCACTCAGATGGTTACAAATGCATTTATTACCTCCCCTGAGAAATCTCGACCATCACTGTTGTCTGTAGTGACTGTTTATTTTTTTACAGCGCCTGCAACACGTGCAGGTCCATTCAGTGCCGGTAAAAAGGGAGAAAATGGGATCTTCAAAAAAATCCAGATTTACACTTGAAAGTAAATTGAGAAAAAGTAAGACAAAGAGGATGGTTCAAAAAGGAAATAGATGTAGATTCCAAGAGCACACTGTCGTGTACTTAGTTTGAGATCACTTATGTTTGTTTGTTTGGTTTTTTGTTTTTAAGGGTTTTCCGGCGCTTGCACCACATTTAGGTCATATCAGCGCCAGTAAATAGGAAGAAAATGGGTTCTACAATTAAAGCACCCAAGAAAAGGTAAGACAAGGGGGAATTGGTTCAAATAGGAAACAGTTGTAGATTTCAAGAGCACGCTATCAATGTACTTAGTTTAAGACCACTAATAGTCTCATCCAGACACAAGCACAGGTCCCGACTAAGAGGAATACACTCAAATGTTTTACAAATCATAATATATAATATAAAGAAACATAATACAGAGCATAACAGTAAAAGAGAGATGATTTACAAGGAAAAAAATTTCATCTCCCGAAACTAACTATACATTTGACTGTTTCCCCCTCAGCCAGGACCAGGTCAAAACCAAGTAATCTCGTTCCAAAACAAAGACAGAAAGCATGTTGGAAAACAGATATAGGGGGATAGAAGACACAGCAAGACCTCCCTGCCCACTATGGGAGGTCAGGAACCCCACCCAGTGAGATCACTTAAAAATCTCATCCAAACATAAGCACAGTATCCCACTAAGCAGAACACACTAAACTATTTACAAACCATTTAATATTCAAAACAAAAAAAATGAAACAGAGAGATGATTTACAATGAAATAAATATCCCCTCCCAAATCTAAAATTATACATTTGACTGTTTCCCTCTCAGCCAAGGACTCCGACAAAGGCCAGGACAAAACCAAGTATCTAATCCCATTCCAAGACAAAGAGCAACTCAGAAAAGTGACATCAACAACAGGAACATCACCTGACAACAACTAAAGACCACTAGAGGCATTGTATAAATCATTCATTTAAAATATTTAAACTTTTATTCAATCATTTAACAAATCCTGCAATCAAATCATTAAAAAACACGTACGCACACACATGCACGCCACTCACCCACACATACACACACAACAAACAGACACACCCAATCAGATCCAATTTGCATGACATAGTAATAATCCTGAATGAGTAATATGGATGATGCAGGAAATTCTTTTACCAGTTTAAATAATTATGGAGGGGGAAGGGGGGAGACTGAGAAAGATCAAAGTACGTGTGTGTGTGTGTAAGGGAAGGAGAAATGTTTTGTGTTGTCCCCTTTCATATGAGTCACATCCACTCTCTCTCTCTCTCTCTCACTCTCTTTCTCTCTCTCCATCTCTCTACTCTTTCTCTCTCTCCGCCGAATTGGCTGATTTAGGCACCTCTAGCTGTAGGTTTCTCAAGCAATGGGTTCAAAAACCCTTCCAAAGTCTTTTGCAGAGCACAATTTAATTTCATTCTACTCATTGTCAGACGAGTCATCCCCCCCTCCAGTCTTCTTTCCTTCCTCTTCAGACGCGTCATTGTCCCCGTCATCTCCCTTGGGCGACTCATCACCACCTCTACCTCCGTCATCATCTGATCCTTTCGTAGAACTGTGCCTTGAGCCACCACTCCCCTTCCCTCCTCCATCTGACCCAGAATCGTCGTTATTCCTCTCTGGTGAAGATTTCCTACTACCATCCGGAGATCTCGACCTTGACCTACTTCCTGCTGGAGATCCCGACCCTGACCTTGACCCAGATTTAGATCTAGACCTGGATCGACTCTTCCTGCCCCCTTCGTTGTCTGATCCAGACTCGGAACCTGACTTTCCACTTTTCTTGCCACCGCCGTCACTATCACTCTCGCTGCCAGATAAGATTCTTCGCCTTTTGCCAACATTTTCATTGGCCTCACTTCCACTGCCGCTACTGTTGAGATGAAGGAAACAAATTAGTGAACAAATTGACTCAAATATATATTTTAAAACCTCGATAGTTAACCAGAGGATAAAATGAAAAACAAAGGAGAACGAAATGTGTGCGGCTATGTGGTCCAGTGGTATGACACTCGATTTCGGATCGGAAGGTCCTGGGTTCGAGCCTCGCCCAGCGCATAGTTGAATCCTTGGAAAAGGCTCTTTACTCACATTCTTTCACAGTACTCAGGTGTAAAATGAGTACCTGGTCGTTAACAGCGTTGTCTCTGTCCGAAAAAAAAATTGTAATACTGCCTAACAGGCGTCATGTCCCGTCCTACATGTTAAGTGTTGCTGTTGGCTAGGGAGCCCTTGTAAAGCACTTTGAGCACGTTATGTGGATATTGTAAAAGCTAAATTTTATATTTTAAAAATTTTAAATGAAGATTTTGATTCAGTTTTGAAACAGATTGTCTTGGAATTTTGAGTGATGAGCGTAATTGGCTAAATATAAAGACACAGAAGAAAAAGAATAAGAAGAAGAAGAAGAAGAAGAAGAAGAAGAAGAAGAAGAAGAAGAAGAAGAAGAAGAAGAACAAGAACAAGAAGAAGAAGAAGAAAAAGAAAAAGAAGAAGAAGAAGAAGAAGAAGAAGAAGAAGAAGAAGAAGAAGAAGAAGAAGAAGAAGAAGAAGAAGAAGAAGAAGAAGAGGAAGAAGAAGAAAAAGAAGAAGAAGAAGAAGAAGAAGAACAAGAACAAGAAGGAGAAGAACAAGAAAAAGAAGATAATAATAATATTAATATTGCTCAACTAATGGAGCTCTGCAACACAGTGTTTTATAGTTTTAACAAATACTTTTGTTTAAATCTTGTGATGTACAAAAGAAATCAGAATGAAAAAGATTTTGGTTGCCACATAACGAATGTGATGATTTTCCTATGGTTGGTGAGGAGAGGGTTAGCATATAGAAAACTATAACTTCACATCTCTGGTCACATTAACTTTACATTCACTCCTTGACATCTGCTTCATTCTGACATTATACCAGATTGATGAGGTGGGTCACACATTTCAAAAAACATTATCGGGAATAAAAATATCTTTTCTACTTTTGAGTAAAACTTTGGTAATAAAGTCTGGAGGTGCACACAAATGAATCTGGCAAACAAATGGCCAATCATTATGCCCTAGCAAATTTTATAAATTAAAGAAGATAAAATGTTACAGTGAATGACATAATCAGTCGGGTGGTGAAAAGGTTTTAACTGAGATATTGCCAAGTTGAGTCAGAATGTCAATTTTTATAAAAAATGAGTTCTTGTTATAAAGGATTAAATCAACCATTTTTGTACATCTTCGTGAAATATCAAAGATTAATTTCACTTCTAAATATTTTTTACAGCTAGTCAAGTTCAAAAAATATGAAATTTGAGAAAGGTTGCTGGATACCTTTCCCATACATCTGACCATAACTTCATGAAAATTCACCCGATTTACTTCAAATAAAGATTAAAATGTTCTTGGGAGCATATTCTTTCAGAAAATGAAAAAAAAAAAAGTGCACATCCAAAATATTCACCTTCCGACTGATTATGTCATGCACAGATATAAATAATCCTTAATTTAGAGAAGTTACTTGTTTATCAATCTGTAAAAAATAGTTTCATAAATCTTACACTTGCCAGTAATTTCTGTATTCATTGGCAAAAGTTTAACATGGGCTGTAGAGAACTACCCTACTTTTAAAAAAAAAGGATAGATAGACACTCACTCTTCCATGCGAGCTTTGTGTCCCCCGTCATCAGAGTCTTCACTCGAAGAGATAACAGCCTTGGAAACAATTTTTCTCCTCTGTTTGGCGGTGAGTCCGTCATCCTCATCCTTGGGCTTGCTACTCTTCTTGTCTCCCTTTCCTTCTTTGCCTCCCTTCTTCTTTCGTTTTTTCTTGCTGTTTGAGCCATCCTCGTCATCACTATCCCCCATGTCTCCTTTCTTTGGCCTGGTTGTGAAGAATAAAACATGAAAATAATTGAAAACGAAATGCCTCTGTTTTTGTTGTGTATATGTGTTTGTGCACACGTGAGAGAAAGAGAGATAGAGAGAGAAAGAGAAAGAATTGGTAGGAGTGAAATATCTGTTCAATATAAAAATCAAATATAATAAAATAAAAAATAATATAAAATATGCAGCAGTTACAAGCAATGCTATAAAAATCGGACATGAAAGTAGAGTAGAGTTGTAATAATGGATTTGTAATGTAAATAGAATTTTGAAAATAGATTGAGAAGGATTGCACATCGCCAACCCAGGCTGAAAAAAAGTAAAAATAAAGCATGGTATTTGAATGTACAAACAAACAACAAATAATGTATAGATATAGCAACAAGTAAACATGCATAAATAAAAAGATTTTAGAGAGAACTAATTGATGAAAATACGAAGCTAATTATAAAAACGACTATTGAAGCTTGGTATTGCGTGTTGTTTTCGTTTGCCGCCCCTAGTACGACGGTGGTAAGAATTAAAAGAACAGTGTTCATAAAAATAAATGCTTGTTTTTCACAGGGTGACTAAAATTTCTAGCAAGATCAGGTAAAAATATGTTAACATGGTCGGCTGTGGAGATAAATGAAAACGGTAGATGAAACTTAGTCCAGAAAAACAAGCACAAAGTCACAGCACTGAAAACACAACCATTGCCGGATCAATGAAACACTACAGACAAACGAGATAATGTGGTGGTGGCGTTGTTATGATGAATCTATTATGAAAATAACGTAATTATAACGTTGCATTCATCACTGTGTCAAATTGGGTTGACAAATCATCGAATATGGTTTAGAAAACATCCAATTTGGTTTGGAAAAGGAGTTTGTTAATTTATCTTTATCACTTCTATCTGTTTTGTTTTTCCCCCATAACAAAAATCAAACATAAAACCTTTTAACAAATAAGTCAAATCAAGCCAACCTTCTCTTCTTCTTCTTCGATCGTTTTTCACTTTCCTCCTCCTCATCTCCGGAATAACTCGACGACCTCTTCTTCTTCTTTTTCCTGGGTCGATCGTCTTCACTCCCCTCGGACAAAATCTCACCATCTTCACCTTTCTTAGAGCGCTGTTGACGAGAAAGACAAAATAGAAGACAGATGTTTTATTAAATATCAAAGACAACTCTTGTTTTTCCAACAAGCGTCAAACCTATGACATTCCCCCCAAAAAATCTGTTTGCACACCAAACTCCATCTCACCTCCCCCCCAGAAAAAAAAAAGCTTTTATAGAGCAAAATATTCATATATGCTCAAAGCGCTTTACAAGGGGTCCCAAGCCAGGAGCAACACTTAACAAGTAGGTTGAGACGTAATGCCTTACAGGAATCATTACAATTTGGAAAAAATGTATTAAAAATGAACATGTACATATATAGTTTTATTCAACTACCATTAACATGCAAAAACTAAAAACATTAGCTTTGATACTACGCCTATACTCTGTCTCAGAAAAATGTAATAAATAGCCATGGCATACCTGCCTACTTGACAATTTCAAATTCAGTAAGAAATACAAAATTCATCAGTAATTAATGGTCAAATTCCAGTAATACTAAAGCAAACAAAAATAATGATTGATACACCCTTTTATATGTAAAATAAACTCACCATGTTATATAGACCTACTATTGCCAATGACCGCCCCCCCCCCCCCCCCCCCCCCGATAATAATATGCTTATTGATGACCTACTTTGGACACTGCTATGTGTCTACCGATGAGGGTAAAGTTTCTGTGTCGAGTAGATGATGTCACTCGTCGCCAGCCAATGAGGCATTGAAATTTTTTATTGTAGCACGTGGTAAATAATGAAAAAAAAAAATAATTATTTTTTAATTTAACGTTGCGACAATTGTATCAGTAATATTTCTTCTATTTCCGTAAGTCCGTAATTGTCCTTACACTTCCTTAACAATTACGGACGGTCCGTAATAATAGGCAGGTATGCTATGGGGTCAAAGTAATCTGAATAAACTACGGATATAGTCGGTGTTAGGGTTGAGTGAGTTTGAGTTAAAAAGCTTTCAGTTCTCACTTTTCCAGATGATTTTCTAGTCTCCGGCTCTGGTTCCAGGTTGATTTTCTTGGCTTTCTCCACATACACCGCTCTCTGTTCCAGCAACTTCTTCTCAAACAGCTCTTTTTCTTTCTGTTTCTCCATCTGTAGAAAGAAAATGGACCCAAAAAAATATTTTTTAATTAATAAGAAAATTCATAAACCTCCATTGTGAACACATAACAGGATAATAGGTAAAATCCATCAACCATAATGCCAGGACACAAGAAATACAACCAAAATAAATAAAATAAAACATTATAAGAAAAAAAAGATAAAAATTTACCATAAAAATGTTTATCATTTCATTAAAAAATTTTTGATTAACCTTTTTATTACATTCTAAACGTAAGAATTTTAGTAAATCTGTGGTTACTTTTTACTTAAGCATTATTTTCATTTTTCTATGAAGAACGTAATAATCTTCAAATGTTATATTATGATAAAGAAGAAAATTGGCCAAAACTTTGTCCACACCAATTTTCTGTGAAATTCACCAACTGAGACAATTTTTTTTTCTCTTCAATTTTAGAAAAAGACCATCAAATCTCTATAGATAGAATGAAGTTGACGTCATTCAGGTGTTTGTAATTGTTTTATGACATCCACATTCATGAGTAATTCTCACTAAACTGTATGAACCAGACTATAAACGTTCAAGGTTACCCATAGTTTTGTGGGTTGGTCAGTTATATATTCCAGATGGCAATGCTGTGAGCTTCTAAGCCAAACGCATACTATCTATAGTGTGAATGGACACCACCGAGGTAGGCAGCAGGCTCAGGTTCAATAGGTTTTTATTTTTTTAAGGGTTTTACGGCGCTTGCAACACATTAAGGTCATATCAGCGCCAGTAAATAGGAAGAAAATGGGATAGTAAAAAGTTCTAGAATTACAATAAAGCATCCAAGAAAAGGGAAATTGGTTCAAATAAGAAACAGGTGTGGATTCCAAAAGCACTCTATCAAAGTACTTAGTTTGAGATCACTAAAAGTCTCATCCAGACACAAGCACAGGTCCCCACTAAGAGGAATACACTCAAATGTTTTACAAATCATATATAATATAAAGAAAGCATAATACAGTGCATAACAGAGAGATGATTTAAAATGAAAAAAATATCATCTCCCAAAACCAACTATACATTCGACTGTTTACCCCTCAGCCAGGGGATCTGGCCAGGACCAGGACAAAACCAAGTAATCTCTTTCCAAGACAAAGACAGAAAGCATGTTGGAAAACAGATATAAGGGGATAGAAGACACAGTATGTACCTCCCTGCCCACTATGGGAGGTCAGGAACCCCACCCAGATATAGGGGGATAGAAGACACAGTATGTACCCCCCTGCCCACTAAGGGAGGTCAGGAACCCCACCCAGGTTCAATAGGTTAAAAAGATTTTGCCAGCAGTTGTCGGCCATACCAATTCCAGGATTTGCTTCTGCTTGATGGCCTCCATCTCTTCCTCTTGCCTCTTTCTGATGTCCTTTTCTTCCTCGTCAATCTTCCGAGCCCTTGCCACGTGATACTGGGCCTGGCTCAACAAATCTGAACACTGCCTAGAAAAACGATTAAAATTTATTAGAAATATATTTCTTTTATTTTTTTATTTTTTAAAATGATTTCTTTAGAACAGCCGAATTGTCAAATAATACAACTACTATTGATAATATAATAATAATAATAATAATAATAATAAATAATAATAATAATAATAATAATAATAATAATAATAATAATAATGATGATGTTAATAATAATGATGATGTTGATGTTAATAATAATAATAATAATAATAATAATAATAATAATAATAATATTAATAATAATAATAATAATAAAAATAATAATAATAATAATAATAATAATAATAATAATAATAATAATACTAATGATAATAATACTAATGATAATAATAATAATGATAATAATAATAATAATAATAATAATAATACTAATAATAATAATATAATAATAATAATAATAATAATAATAATAATAATAATAATAATAATAATAATTATGATAATACTAATAATAATAATAAAAATGGGAGGTCGGGAACCCCACCCAGGATGAAGGGAGAGAACCAGTGACAAAACCCATTGCCCTAATACAGGTTACCACTAAGGCAATTCTAAATGTAATCTGAAAAGAAAAAAATAATTATGAAATTAAAACATCTTGCTTTTAATTTCTAATTCCTTACTGAGCCTCGGCCTGTGCTTGAGCCAAATCGAACTTCATTCGATCTCCGTGTTGACTCAGGTGAGTGAAGTATCTGTTAATGAAAGAAAGAAAAAAAAATAATTTTTAATTAAAAAAAAAAAAAAAACTTGATTATTGACTATGATAAGAATTTAAAAAAAAAAATAAAATGAAGTATTTCTATAGAGAAATATATTTGTAAATAGACTTGTTGAGAGGGTCAAGAATAGGGAATGAGATTAGCAGAAGAGTAGCGTCCCTTGATTGGACGTCACCGGCGGAAAAGTTATTAGAGAGAGAACGTCATGTTGGTTGTGCACATGTTTTTTTTTTTTTTTAAGGGTTTTACGGCGCTTGCAACACATTAAGGTCATATCAGCGCCAGTAAAAAGGAAGAAAATGGGATAGTAAAAAGTTCTAGAATTACAATTAAAGCACAAAAGAAAAGGTGAGACAAAGGGGAATTGGTTAAAATAGGGAACAGATGTAGATTCCAAGAGCACACCGTCAAAGTACTTGGTTTGAGATCACCTAAAAGTCTCATCCAGACACAAGCACAGGTCCCAACTAAGAGAAATACACTCAAATGTTTACAAATCATATAATATAATATGTTAACTAAACATAATACAATGCAAAACAGAGAGATGATTTACAAGGAAAAAAATATCATCTCCCAAAACTATAACTATACATTCGACTGTTTCCCTCCCAGCCAAGGGTCAGGACAAAACTAAGTAATCTCATTCCAAGACAACGACAGGAAACAATTGGAAAACAGGTACGGGGGGATAGAAGACACAGCATGTACCTCCCTGCCCACTATGGGAGGTCAGTATCCCCACCCAGGTTGTGCACATGCGTCTCTCGTCCTCACTTCCGGTGAAAGCGGCATGAGACACTTCAACGAAAGCGAGGACGAAAGAGACGCATATGCGCAAAACCATTTTGACGTTCTCTCTGTAAGGTGACGTCCAATCAAGGGATGCTACTCTTCCGCTAATCTCATTCCCTATAAAAACAAATAAAGGAATTCCCTTCGCTGATCCACTTGGGGTTTATCGAATACCAGAACTTTTTGCAAAAATATATCTTAAAAGCTTTGTCTTCAAAATTGCAAATTTGTTTGTTTGTTTATTTTTGTGTTGTTTTTAAGGGTTTTACGACGCTTGTGACACATTTAGGTCACAGTGCTGATGGTGACAAAAAGGGAAAAAGGAGGAAAATTATGAATAATTTTCTTTACACCACATGTTTACTTCACCAACCCCCACTTTTAGAGCCACTGAGACG
>NC_088367.1:7635629-7658541 GCF_034508935.2 Berghia stephanieae | reverse complement strand
GTACGGAACAAAAACAGACAATGGACGTTTCGGGTACAAACTCTTCGTAAGCACGTTAATTTGTGTATTGTTGTGCTGACGAATGGTTTGTACCCGAAACGTCCATTGTCTGTTTTGTTCCCATACGAAGCCTCTCCATTTTACGATCACCGGCTTCAGGCAACCCTACTGTTTTCCTTGTCCAAGAACTCTAATCACTCTTTCCACTGTCTTTGCCGATCAATACATTGTATAGAAAGAGCCAAGTCGTCTTCACTCAGCTCTTTGTTATGGATAATATACCGATAGTTTCGAGGTTAGTTCTTACTAAAATATAGATAGTATGCGCTTGGCTAAGAAGATCACAACATTGCCATCCGGAAGTCTGACGGACGAACACACAAAACTATGTGTGACCATGAACTTTTATAGTCTGGATAATACATTTTAGTGAGAATTACTCATAAACGCGGATTGCAACAAAAAAAAAAAACAATAACAAAGACCAGAGTGAAGTCATCTTTATTCTATCTATAGAAGGAACTAAATTGACGTCACTCAGCTCATTGTTTTTGTTTTTTAACCAGCCATTTTTATGATATGGTATGATATGACATGATTTGATATGACACGATGTGTTATGATATGACATGATATGATTTGATATGATATGACATGATTTGATATGATATGACATGATTTGATATGATATGATGTGTTATGATATGACATGATTTGATATGATATGATATGGTATGATATGATATGATATGATATGGTATGATATGATATGATATGATATGATATGATATGATATGATATGATATGATATGATATGATATGATATGATATGATATGATATGATATGATATGATATGGTATGATATGATATGATATGGTATGATATGGTATGATATGATATGGTATGATATGATATGATATGGTATGATATGATATGGTATGATATGACATGATATGATATGATATGATATGATATGATATGATATGACATGATATGATATGATATGGTATGATATGATATGATATGATATGATATGGTATGATATGATATGATATGGTATGATATGATATAATATGATATGGTATGATATGATATGATATGGTATGATATGATATGATATGATATGATATGATATGATATGATATGATATGATATGATATGATATGGTATGATATGATATGATATGGTATGATATGATATGATATGATATGATATGGTATGATATGATATGATATGGTATGATATGATATGATATGATATGACATGATATGATATGATATGATATGACATGATATGATATGATATGATATGATATGATATGACATGATTTGATATGATATGATATGATATGATATGATATGATATGATGTGTTATGATATGATGTGATATGATATGATGTGTTATGATATGATATGATATGTATGATATGATATGATATGATATGATATGATATGATATGATATGATATGATATGATATGATATGATATGATATGACATGATATGATATGATATGATATGATATGAAATGATGTGACATGATATGACATGATATGATATGGTATGATATGATATGACATGATTTGATATGATATGACATGATATGATATGATATGATATGATATGATATGATATGATATGACATGATATGATATGATTTGATATGATATCATATGATATGACATGATATGATATGATGTGTTATGATATGACATGATTTGATATGATATGATTTGATATGATATGATATGGTATGATATGACATGATATGAGATGATATATGATATGATATGATATGACATGATGTGTTATGATATGACATGATATGATATGATATGATATGATTTGATATGATATGATATGATATGATATGATATGATATGATATGATATGATGTGTTATGATATGACATGATATGATATGATATGATATGACAATGATATGATATGATATTAACCGTTCAGTTATGTTTTTTTCTTTATTCCATTGACATGACCAAAGCAACTTCTCCTTCTAATATAGATAGTTCGAAGATGACGTCACTCAGGTCTTTTTATTGTTTTTTGCCATCCGCGTTTATGAGTAATGCTCACTGAACTGTATTAACCCGACTATAAACGTTCATGGATACACACATTGTTGTGTGTTGGTCCGTTATACTTCCGGATGGCAATGTTATGAGTTTCTTAGCCAAGCGCATACTATCTATACCGACCCAGTCAGATTAAATCTTATTGCTTTGACAGATTTCAGCATAACTTAATAGATCATCTACAGTTAGTTTTCGCAAAATTGTATTTTTTATAATATCTCTTCTTCTCGTCATGTCTTGTGAGTGAGAATTAATAAATATAATAATTGAAATTCCCTTTATTCATCCCCAAGGGGAAATTTCTTTTAATAGGGCCTATTCCAAGGGAAGACTGGAATAACCCAGTCGTCAGCCGCAGAGCATCGCCGCATAGTGAGCTAGGGCGATGTGACGACTTGATCAAGGCCACACAGCGCAGCGGCGGCTGATTGAACTCGGTACCTTTCGGGTACGAAGCAAAGACCGTACCGCTGAGCCACGCTGCCATCTTGTTCCGACAGATCAACCTCAATCACAGCAACGCAATTTCCTTTTTTTTAAAATAAAAAATTGAGCTTTATATAGCGCAATATCCACTAAATGTGCTCAAAGCGCTTTACAAGGGGTCCCTGATCAACAGCAACATTTAACATGTAGGACGAGACATTCCGCCTACTAGGCGATATTACAACTTTTCGGACAAAGACAACGCTGTTAAAGGCCATGGAATTCATTTTACACCTGAGTACGGTGAGAGAAAGTGAGTCAAGAGCCTTTTCCAAGGACTCAACTATGCGCCGAGCGCGAGACTCGAACCCAGGACCTTCCGATCCGAAAGCGAGAGTCATACCACAAGACCACATAGCCGTACTTCATCTCCTCATCAAAATCAATAATGCAAACTATTTCAATATTACAACTGTTGTTAGTGAGTGACCCCCGGTGTCCCAATCAACTAATTCCCCAATAAAATTAATATTGATTTCCAATTTCCACTATCATTTTTGTTGTCATCCATTTCACGCCCACAACCAATGGGGACGCTATCAGATGTATCATTTCATTTTTCCATGTGCTGGAGGAATCGTTAGTCTTATTGCAGAATGAATGGAGATCAAAATGACCTACATACATAGTAAACGTGTTCACAGTTTTCGAAATATTCCGAAAGGTCTTCAGTTTACGTTTGCTCCTTCTCTTTGTCAATTAATTGAGCTTTATATAGCGCAATATCCACTAAATGTGCTCAAAACGCTTTATAAGGGGTCCCTGGCCAACAGCAACATTTAACATGAAGGACGGGACATGACGCCTGTTAGGCGATATTACAATTTTTCGAACAAAGACAACGCTGTTAACGGCCAGGTACTCATTTTACACCTGAGTACGGTGAGAGAATGTGAGTATAGAGCCTTTTCCAAGGACTCAACTATGTGCCGAGCGAGGCTCGAACCCAGGACCTTCCGATCCGAAAGCGAGTGTCATACCACTAGACCACATAGCCGCACCAACTATCAATATATCAATGTTACCCATTCGTTCTCTGACACACTTTTTCTGTTGTTATAGTTGTTTGATAGTCTGCCTTTGGACTTTTGCAAGCGGTGAAGGGCACCCACATCTGTTGCATTATTATTTTTTTTTGTATATTGTTATCACTACCACTATATCATCATCATCATCGTCGTCGTCGTCATCATCATCATCATCATCATCATCATCATCATCATCATCATCATCATCATCATCATCATCATCATCATCATCATCATCAACGTCGTCATCATCATCATCATCATCATCATCATCATCATCATCATCATCATCATCATCATCAACGTCGTCATCGTCATCATCATCATCATCATCATCATCATCATCATCATCATCATCATCATCATCATCATCATCAACAACAACGTCGTCATCATCATCATCATCATCATCATCATCATCATCATCATCATCATCATCATCATCATCATCATCATCATCCACAACAACAACAACAACAGGAATTGATGATTCCTTGACAGTTTATTTTAAAAGACATCCATGTCAATAGCTTGACAGGCAAAGCAACAAGAAATCACGGAGAACTATCAATTATAGATAGTTCGAAGATGACGTCACTCAGGTCTTTGTTATTGTTTTTTGCAATCCGCGTTAATGAGTAATGCTCACTGAACTGTATTAACCCGACTATAAACGTTCATGGATACACACAGTTTTGTGTGTTGGTCCATTATACTTCCAGATGGCAATGTTATGAGCTTCTAAGCCAAGCGCATACTATCTATAAAGAGATAAATAAATAAATAAAAATATAAAAAATAAATTCCTTTTTTTATCTGCGCTGTTTGAATACATTATGTGCCCATCCCCTTTTCAGTTCTGATTTCTCGGAAATGAAAATGTTGCTAATTGGATCGCGAAACTTCTATTCAATACCCTACGTTATTTATTTCTCATTCTCGACAAATTGGATTCAATAGTCTGATGTCACGCAGCCCGGCAACGGCGGCCATCTTGGTTCTAAACAAAGAAGATCATTACTTTTTATTCTTCATGCTGGCTAGAACTTTTCATTCCCTTTTCATACGCCTTTTGATCAGAATGTGTAAAAGTCAAAACATGATCAAATTTATGTGTTTTTTTTCCCTCTGGAAGCGTTTTTATGCTAGCCGGAGAAATATTTCATACGGGCGTCCGCCATTGTTCCGATAGTTTAGAGCCAGTGTTACTAAGTTACCATGCGTCATTAGGAAGGAAGTGACGTTACGACTATTGAATCCTATTGGCATTCATATCTCGCATAAACTCTCCAAGATCGTGATTCTCGTAAATTAATTCGTTGAGATTATCTTATTTGATGATGATGATGACGACGACGATGATGATAATATGATAATATTAGCAACATTTTCATTTCCGAGAAATCAGAACTGAAAAGGGGATGGGCACATAATGTATTCAAACAGCGCAGATAAAAAAAGGAATTTATTTTTTATATTTTTATTTATTTATTTATCTCTTTATAGATAGTATGCGCTTGGCTTAGGGGGGGGGGGGGGGGGGGCGGTTTGTTTGTTCGTTTTAATTCATTGAAGCATACAATTCATCCACCGACAAAGTATTCTATAAATAATATGCTCTCGTTATCAAAACCGGTTGCCATGGCAACAATGCGTTATTTACTTCGTTTTAAAAGTAATCTATAACTTCTATTTCACATCCATAGTAATATGAGTCGGATTTTCATTTGGCCAACCACAGCTTGTTATCCTTTCTGTCTATGAACTTCCTGGTGAAGAAGATTATGCGTGTGTCTCTCTACATCATTAATGTATCCTTTCTTTCCTATGTAGGTCTGTGTCTTTAATCTGGAAGGAATGTTGTTGTTGCTGTTGTTGTTGCTGTTGTTGTTGTCCTTCTTCCTCTTCTTCTTCTTCTTCTTCTTCTTCTTCTTCTTCTTCTTCTTCTTCTTCTTCTTCTTCTTATTATTATTATTATTATTTATTATTATTATTATTATTATTATTATTATTATTATTATCATTATTATTATATATTATTATTATTATTATTATTATTATTATATTATTATTATTATTATTATTATTATCATTATTATTATATTATTATTATATTATTATTATTATTATTATTATTATTATTATTATTATTATTATTATGTATCACCATTATCATATTATCATCATCGTCGTCGTCATCATCATCATCAAATAAATGTTCTTGTTGCTGTTGTAGTTGTTGTTCCAGAAGACAATAGAGAATAAAAATTTCGCGGTGGCGATGGGAGTTCGAACCCGCGACCTAACTGGTACCACAACTCCGCCTGGCCGGGAGGACGTGACTCTACCGTATGAGCTATCCACCACTCCATAAAAAAAAAAGTGGTTTAAAACTCTATGTCTACCTTGAGCCGCTCTCCCCGACTTCTTGAGGTCACGGGGTAAACACACACAAACGCCACGAAGTTAGTAGGCCAGCATTTAAGCTTAATAGCCAATATTCCCAACACAAACATGTAACATAGAAACGATTGAGACATTGAGTATGCTCCAATATTTGGGGTGGATTTTTTTAAGTCAGAAAAGTGAGTGGAGAATATTGGCATTTTGAAGACATTCTGAAATTTTAATTTATTCATGATACGTATGCATGGCAATGGGATGAGGCGAGGTGTACAAATATGCAGGTCTGACATCTTAATCCACTTTTGGGCCTAGTTTAAACATTGGTTTGTTATGGATACTATTTTGCGCCATTTAAAAAAGGAAAAAAGATTTCCATTACAGCAATGAGCCCATAAGGAAATGGGTTATCAGACCTGCAAATAAATGCACGCCGGGATGAGGCAATCAATAAAGATATTTGTAAGTTGAACTTGGACTTTTTTTGTGCGGTTTTGTTGTCTTGATGGGTCCCGATAGCTCGGTCTTTGGTAGAGCACTGGGTTCACACTTAAAGGGACCAAAATCAATCCCGGGGCTGAATTCGAGATTTTTTGCCAACCATTGATTGGGGTAGCTAGGTCTGTTAGATCTGGCGGATATACTTTGCGATCGATTATCGTCCTATCCAAAGGGTTTCAAGCAATTACTAATGTCCGTTTC
Source organism: Berghia stephanieae (assembly GCF_034508935.2). Classification (NCBI taxonomy): domain Eukaryota; kingdom Metazoa; phylum Mollusca; class Gastropoda; order Nudibranchia; family Aeolidiidae; genus Berghia; species Berghia stephanieae. Next base: position 7,651,830 of record NC_088367.1, on the reverse strand, counting down.
ACTCTGAAGAAGCCGGTTTAAACTCTGGGTCCATGGGCGTAATAAATAAATAAATAAATAAATACAATAAATAAATAAATACAATAAAAGTCCTTTTATTCATTCCCAAAAGGAAATTTGTCTTTAGGGTCTGTCCCAAGGGAAGACTGGAATAAGCCAGGCGTCAGCCGCAGTGAAGCGCCGCAAAGTGAGCTACGGTGAGGTGACTCGCTCAAGGCCACACAACGAGGCGGGTAGTCGAACTCGGTACCTTTTGGGTACGAAGCAAAGACCTTACCGCTGGTCCACGCCGCCCCCTTAAGGACTTCTTTGTTGTTATTGTTGTTGTTGCTGTTGTTGCTGTTGTTGTTGTTGTTGTTGTTGTTGTCATTGTTGTTGTTGTTGTTATTTCTGGTGGTGTGACACTCACCTTCAGACCTTTAGGTTCCTGATATGAGCCCCGATGAGCCTTGGAAGGGCTCGCATTCTCTCAGTGTTAAGCAGTCCCTCAGAGCCATTGGGCCCATGGAGCCGAGTTTATCCCGGTTTCTATAGCGTAAAACGGACAATAGCAATTGCTTGCTACCCTTTTGATAGGACGCTAGTCTATCACTAAGTACTTTCCGCCAGATCTAATAGACCCAGGTTTCCAAGCACTGCTGGGTGGACAGGGGAGGGGGGGGGGGGGGGGGGGAAGAGAAAAAATCGATTACCCCCGGGATCGATCTCGGTCCCTTTGATTGTGAAGCGAGTGCTCTACCAGCTATCGGGACTCCCGATTCTCTCACGGCACTCAGTGTAAAATGAGGACCTGGTCGGTAACAGCAATCCTTTAAAAAAAAAAATCGTCATGTCTCGTCATATTAGATGTCATATAGTTATAGCTTGTCACCCTTTACGAAGCGCTTTAACCCATTTCATGGATGTATAGATTTCCTAGCAGCCCTCTTCCCCCTCTTTCTTTCAAATGCAAGTTAGAAAGAAAAGTAATGCCCCGAAATAATGAATGGCTTCTCTATTTAAAAAAAAAAAAATTTCTGTATTTTTCTTTTTACGGAGTTTGGCTGTCTTTACCTATTTTGGCTACTAGAAAATCAATCTGGCAATTGGCAATTGACAACCCAGCTACTGAAAAAGTGGACAGTTCTTTATTTACATTACCCTACCTCGACAGAGGGTTTTCTTGAAATTATCACAAGATGTCATCCTCTGGAGGTTCAATCGAAATTCCTTTGCGAGATACAGATGAGGTAAGGTTTCCACTATTATATGAAGACGTTTGTTGATCTGTCTTTACGTGAAGTCAGCAGTATAACCTAATACCGATAACTGGAAGTGAAAGTGAAAGTTGTAAGCTGAACAGCAGATTCTTGACTCTTGAACCAATAATTTCACCTCCGACTCAGACACTTTGTTAGTTTGACTGATTCCTATACAATGTTAAAGACCTTCAACTTTAACCGTAAAATGCCCTCAAAATATTACTATACTACAGTCACGGATATTTGATGAATTTATAAATTAGAAATCAGTATCTTACTTACTTATCCGAACCAGCGACCACCTGAGCTGTAGCCCTTCGGTCTTGTGCCATGACGTAGAAGTTAGACGTCTTTTGTAGTTGTTCCAGGTGACTATAAAGAGATCAGTATCAAAATTAAGCCATTAAGCTGTCGTTATTATTATTATTATTGTCAGACATGTCTGTCAATATTATATTGTCAGACATGTCTGACAATAACAAAGAAAAACGATTATTGGCAGACACTTGTCTGGCAATAATAAAAATCCTGGACATTTTATTATTGGCATATATAAATATAAGTTAGAGGCAATGGAAATTTAAATACTCAGAAAACAAAAAGCTCCAAGAACAATCCCAAGATGCAGAGCAAAATATATTTTTTTAAAGAGAGAGAGAGAGAGAGAAATTTCCCTTGTCTGTCATTCATGCTGTAATTCCTCAGATATTGTCCACATAGAAATCTCTGAGTCGAGCAGTGTGTAATAATTATTTTTGTTTTTGTATTTTTTTATTCTTTCTTTTCTATTCATAGGTGATAGAACTTGATCTCAATCAGCTGCCTGAAGGCGAGGAAGTATTAAGCATTCTCAGACAGGAGGTGGCTCCACTTCACATATGGGTCACTTTGGCGGTAGGTTAAGATAATGATAATCATGTTCTTTTTTTTATCTTGCATAAAATTTCAATTTCTTTTCTTTCTCCCCTTTTTTCCACTGTGTCAAGTAAAGTAAATAGAACTCTGAGGCTAAATTTTTTTTCTTTTTCTTCAACATTCTCCTTTTCCCTATTCCTTCTAACCGCCGTGCACTTATTTGCATGTCTGATGATAACCCGATTCCTCATGGCCTCATTGTTTTAATGGAAGTCTCAAAAAATGATGCCAAATATTTTCCATTGCAACAATGTTAAACTAGGCCTATAAATGGGTTTGTATGTCAGACCTGCACATATATGTACCTAAATGTCTCTTCTAACCCATATTGGACCCAAAGGACATTTTCAATGTGGTGTATCAGTAAACTTCTTGCACTTATGCTTATAATAATCATTTTATACTGTTTAATGAAATTTTTAATAATGCTGTTTTCTATGCTTTTTGTTTTTTTAGTTGGAATATTACCAACAAGGATTTATAGATGACTTTGTCAAGATCCTTGAGGCGTCTCGTACAGACGCAAGCTTGGACTATGCAAACTTTGAGAAAGATCAGATGCGGTCCCTGGACACCTTGGCCGCCTATTACGTCCAGCAGGCCCACAAAGAGAAAAACAAAGACAGGAAAAGGGACATCTTCACCAAGGCCACCCTCCTTTACACCACGGCGGACAGAATCATTATGTACGACCAGGTAGGTTTTTTTTTAACCTCAGGAATGGGAGACACCCTATGTTTGTCGTTACTTTGCCAATTTAGATTTATCTCCGTCTTTTAAATACGACAATAAACAGGTCTAGGGATATTGACCTTAATAAATAGTAATTTAAAAAAACCTAAATAAAAATAAAAAACCAAAAAAAAAAAACCCCGTAAATTAAAAAGTCAAAAACAAAAAAAAAATCAGGTAGGTTATGGTTTATTGCTTTCATTGCCTGGCTCAGCTGTGCGGTCTTTGCTTCGCACCCGAAAGGTACCAAGTTCGATCACCCGCTGTGTGGCCTTGAGCAAGTCACCTCGCCCTAGCTCAATTTGTGATGCTGCACTGCGGTTGACACCTGGGATATTCGTCTTCCCTTGGAATAGACCCTAGAGACAAATTTCCCCTATGGGATGAATAAAGGGAATTTTATTAATTTATTTATTTTTTATCATAGGCTCACTGGTTTTGTTTTTTCTTTCCACCAATATCACCTCTGGACTCAATTGTTTTGATTAACTATTATTAATTATTCCTTAAACTACAAAGATTTATCTGGCAAATATCTGACAGCCTTATTAAATTTTGATATAAGAATCTTCAAAATCAAAATACATTTAGTCGAGGGGTCTATTTGTTCGTACTGATTAATTATGAGAAAGAACTTATCATGCATAACTATGATGACAAACCTAGTTATGGCACAGACTCTTATAGATAATTATGTAACAAGACTCGGGTGCAATTATGAAATCGAAATTTTATGTTTTTCTTTACTTTGGGAACTGAAAAAAAACAAAGTCTGGCTAATAGAGCCTATTCTGGAAGTGCATCAGAAGATTGGATTTGGAAGCACGCTGTATGTCATTCCAATAGCTCTCATTGTGCTGCTCCACAGCGGCTAAGCTTGGATTGCCTTGGTCTTTTCTTTAGATAGGCCATTAAAAAATATATCCCAATAGTATGACATGAGAAAAGGGAATGTTGTTTTTATTTTTATTAATTTATCATCATCATCATCACCACAACCACTACATCATCATCAATACCACACTGTCAGCATACCACCACTTGATCTTCTTCATCACATTTATTTAGCAAATATAATTATAACAGGATATTCTGACAACTGCAGTTTTTGACATAAATCTTGACTTTTTTTTTGTTTGATTTCAACAGAACCATTTGCTGGGCAGAGCATACTTCTGCCTTCTGGAGGGCGATAAGATGGATCAGGCTGATGCACAGTTTAACTTTGTCCTCAATCAGGTTTGTTCAACCTTCGTTTCTAAGTAAAGCTACATGTTTTATTGTCTTTTAAGAGTTTACTATGGTCCAATTTATTATTCCTGAAATTTGAGGTTTTATCCAAAAATGTGAGTGCAGGCATGCCAGTTTGAACTTTGACCTAAGCATACAATATTTTATAGGTTGGAACTGGAAATGAAAACTCGGAAAATTGTTTTTTTTCTAAAGTTGAGAGCTGGAAGAAAAACTGAAGATCGTTTCCAATTTTTAAATTTATTTTTCTTTTATCTTTAGACTTGTTTTATTCTAGCGGTTAGATGTCAAACTCAGTCCCAGTCTTATCAAAAATTTGTTGAATATTGATTTTTGCTCGTATCTCTTTTGTCTTGTGGAACTTTGACCAGCATTTCGTGAGTCTGTTCATCTGTATACAGACCTGTCAATCGTACAGATTTTATACATTTTTGGTGGCTGAAATTTGGCCCAAATTCAAATTTGTTGCTATAGATCTGTTTTGTCATTGTAATTCTATAATGCAGGACCTTATAAATTGACAGTGCAGTCTTGGCTCAGTTATTAAACAGTGCTGATGGTTTTCCTCGGATCCTCGTAAATCCATGATTTTTTAAAGTCAAATGAGAAATTTCCTCCTTTTTAATCACCTCCCCCCCCCCCCCCCCCCCCCCACACACACACACACACACAGTGAGAGAGTCGATGTATGATGGAACATATAGCTGTCATCTGCATTTTTTGCGGCCGCAAATATCAGGGCGATCCGCATATTTTGGCAAATTTACCAAAATTGGCAAATCGTGGTAAAATTGGCAAATCGCATGGCAAATTTTGGGGAAAAAAAAAGAAGCGAAAACAATTTAATGAAAAAAAAAGTGCGAAACTTGGGAAATGTTGCAGCTTTGCCTGGGCCCAAACCAAGGGAAGCTACTCTCTATGGATAATGATCCTTTAAAATCTTTGTAACAACAAATTAATAAATGTAGCCTCCTTAAATATAATTAATTGTCTTTTATATATATTTTTTTCTGTATCGCGTGTTAATTTTTGCTGAAACGCTTAGTTATCCTCCGCAAATTTTGGTCTTTTTGGCAAATTTCTTGGCAAATTTTGGGGGGTTTTTTTTGGCAAATTTTGGCAAATGTTAGGTCCCAATTTGGCATAAAATGCAGATGACAGATATAGGTGTAGTTTCTTACTCTTCAGAAGTTAACTGTATCAATAATTTATCATCTCAATTGCGCTCAAGTACAGGGGGGGGGGGGGGGGGGGGGGGGGTAGTGCAGTAAAAATGGGGCTTATTTGGAAATTGTTCAAAATCTTCCTCCTTTTTCAGTTTTTGTCACCATCAGCACTGATTAAAACAATGTTGAGTCTGGAGACTTTTTTCCATTTGTCAAGATTGCCAATTTCCCGTATATATATTTACGGAATTCAGTATGTTACAAACCCTCAGTCTATTTTCCAATCACCTGCTAAACAGAAAAAAAAGGCAGTACATAAAGTCTTTTTACTGGAGTTCAGCACTCAGAATGGGGTCAGTCTCTGTGTTTGTGTAAAGGTTCAGTAAATTTTTGCCTCTTGAATTTTCAACCCTGCGTTTGTATGATTAATATAAGACAATATAATATGTCTTTTGAACAGTGCAGTAATAATATTCCATCTACTCACTTCATTTCTTGTAATTATCAATATAAGTATGCCTGCTCCACTCACTTTTCTGAATTAAAGATTCACCCCAAATTCTGGAGCCCGCGTCCAATGAGGATGCAGCTGAAATACAAACAGACCATTGGTTTCTTCAGCGCCAACCATACAGATACAGACAGATACAGCATACTCAATGTCTCAATCGTTTCTATGTTACATGTTTGTGTTGAGAATATTGGCTATTAAGCTGAAATGTTGGCCAACTAACTTCGCGGCGTTTGTGTGTGTCGTACCCGTTTCCTCAAAAAGTTGGGGAGAGAGTGGTTCTCGATAGACTAGAATTTGAAGCTGCCTTTTTTGGGGTCGTGGATAGCTCATATGGTAGAGCCACAATCTCCCTGGCCAGGTGGAGTTGTTGTACCAGTAAGGTCGCGGGTTCGAGCCCCCATCGCTGCCGCAATTTTTTAATTCTCTGTTATCTTCTGGCACTTTCCTACTCACTTCATTTCTTGTTATTATTCCATCTTTACTTGGCAAAGCTATAAATTCCCTCAATGTCTTTTCAACAGTCCAGCAATAATATTCCATCGTTGCTCGGCAAAGCTTGCATCGCCTTCAACAAGAAGGATTACAGAGGAGCCCTGGCCTATTACAAAAAAGCACTTCGCACCAACCCAACTTGTCCTGCTTCAGTACGACTTGGAATGGGCCATTGTTTTGTCAAATTGAATCGACAGGTCAAAGCAAGGTGAGAAGAAGAATTTCGTATTTTTGTTATCGGTGAATAAAAATGAATCATCATCTTGATATCTTATGTTTCTTTAATTTAAACAGCAGACTACTTAATCACTTCACATTGTTAACTAACTGCTTGATAAGATTTATACACAAATTGATGTACCCGGCGTAGACTCTAGGTTTACCCCTATTTTTTTTTTCACACGACTCCTTTTTTTTTTTTTAAAAGAAAAGATCTGTATATATCATAATTTTACGATATTTCACCTGTCAGAATGGCTTTTGAACGTGCTCTTCAATTGGACCCGCAATGTGTAGGGGCCCTCGTAGGCCTTGCCATTTTGGAACTCAACGCAAAGAGTCAAGAATCCATCAAGAACGGGGTCCAGCTCCTTTCCAGGGCGTACACCATCGACTCCTCCAATCCCATGGTGCTCAATCACCTGGCCAACCATTTCTTCTACAAGAAGGACTACCAGAAGGTTCAACATTTGGCCCTGCACGCATTCCACAACACGGAGAGTGAAGCCATGAGGGCTGAGAGCACATACCAGCTTGCAAGGGCTTTTCATGTACAGGTCTGTTGAACATTTACACTCACACACACACACACACACACACACACAAATCTTGAGGTCTTATGAATAATTATGTGTAATTGTAAATGACAGCACCCCGATATTTTCTTGATTTTACCTCACCCTGCCGGATTTTGGGAAATTCCGATTTTTTAATGAATTAATTGAAAAAAAAATAATTATTTATTCAAAAAATTATGATTTATAGAATCAGTTTTGTTTTCTCCCTGACTGAAGGAAAGGATTGTCATTTACAATTACACATAATTATTCAGACCTCACCTAGGCACATCCATCATATCTGATACCATTCGTCATTCAGTTCACCTCAACAAAATTGTTGTTTTCAGGTTATATTTATAGATGCTTGCGCCGTTACGCCTAGGGTACGTTTGTTTTTTTCCTCTTAACATTGCTTACCCCTATTTTTTTCCCTAGACTCATTTTTTTTTGAAGAAGCATCCTACTTTTTTTCACTACGGGTTGGCAGGTATGTCTTATGTAGTCCAGTATCAATTTAATGTGTTCTTTTCAAGGGGTCTGGTCCCCAGGTGACATCAACGTTTAACAAGTAGGATGAGACTTGACGCTTATATTATATGGCGCTTTTCCAATTTAAAACAAATTTTTTTGAGAGAGAGACATAATTGATCTCAGTCAGGAACTCATTTTACTCCTGAGTACAAATAGAGAATGTGAGTATAGAATTTAATATTGCGTCGCATAGTGTGGGACTCAATATAGGGACCTTCTGGTCAGAATATGAGTGTCAAATCACAAGATCACAAAACTGCAAATACACACACATATTCCAAACAATTATGGCTTAATACCGATTTCTTCTTCTTCTTCTTCTTCTTCTTCTTCTTCTTCTTCTTCTTCTTCTTCTTCTTCTTCTTCTTCTTCTTCTTCTTCTTCTTCTTCTTCTTCTTCTTCTTCTTCTTCTTCTTCTTATTATTATTTATTATTATTATTATTATTATTATTATTATTATTATTATAATTATTATTATTATTATTAATTATTATTATTATAATTATTATAATTATTATTATTATTATTACTACTATTATTATTATTATTATTATTATTATTATTATTATTATTATTATTGTTATTATTATTATTATTATTACTATTATTATCATTATTACTATTATTATTATTATTATTATTATTATTATTATTATTATTATTATTATATAATTATTATATTATTTTATTATTATTATTATCATCATTACTATCAGTATTATTATCATCATTATTTAGCAATGACTATCCCGCACAAATCTTTGGGCCTCTTTTTCGCTTACGAAGTGCCCGAATTCGCGTCAAAATATGTGACGAAGCCGTTTCGTATATGCTATTTTAAAAAATTAATTACGACGCTGTTTATTGATGAATATGACTGGAAGTTGGCACAAAGTTAGAAAAAAGGTCATTTTAGATTATGTCAAGCGACAAAAGTCAAATATTTCTAAAACTACCGGGCGTGGAGGTTTTGTCACTGACAAGGTAATACATGAACATTTCTTCTTTTTGGTTGTAAAATTTCATATGAATATGACGAGTACTTTTCCCGTATTTTACAAAACACCATCCTAATTTGCTCTTCAAGTTTCAATCTTTTAATACACTTATTACTCAAGATACAACCAAAGGTCGAAAAAAAATGCCGAAAAAGCGTCCCATATTTTCGCGTTTTTTTCCTCTTTGCGGGTCATCCAAATAAATGACACCTTTGAAACTGCATAACTTGTTTATTTATGAATGGATTTTCAAAATTCAAAAACATTTTTACTCAGTGGAGATAGGGCTTTGATTTTAGACAAAAAATTTCCTCAAAAAGTAAAAAAAAGCATTTTTCATAGTCATTGCTACATTATTACCACAATTTTAATTACTTTTTTCGCCTATTGCAAGAGCTGTAACCTAACAATAATTGCCTATTTGGACAATAAAGATGATGATGATGATTATTATTATTATTATTATTATTATTATTATTATTATTATTATTATTATTATTATTATCATTATATTATTATATATATATTTTAATCTTTATCATCATCATGGCCTATCCCTCCTGGACCTGGCCTCCACAACTGCCAACCAAAACAAGCTTCTGTCCTACATCATCCTTTCACATTCAGTCACTGGCTTATTCATCCATTTGCTGTTGTTTTGTGACCATCTTCTTCCTGGCCTCCCTCTTGTACTCCAGGCAATGCCCTGTATAAAATAAAAACATTTTCAAGGAAGTGATGTCATGTCTTAAAACTTAATGTAAAATCACCTTGAGACTTAGGTGAAAGGACCTATATAAATGTACTTCTATCATTACTATTAACATACTGATTAAACTAAATGTTGATTTACAAAATGTTATGATTGAATTGTATTGTTGTAATCGTGTGACATTGTAAGTTATGGATCCAAATCCCAATTTTTGTCACAAATATTTATTTTTCTGTCTGATTCCACTTTTGGAAGGAATGGGGTTGACATGAAATAATCTTATTCTGGTTGTTGCATTTCAGGAGGACTATGACCAGGCATTTCAGTACTACTACCAGTCTACTCAGTTTGCTCCTGCCAACTTTGTTTTGCCCTTTTTTGGGTTGGGCCAGATGTATATTTTCAGAGGAGATAATGAAAATGTAAGTCATATTGCTATTACGTAAAAATTGGCAAGATTTTTTATTTTAAAAAAAATTATTAACAGATCTGTTTATATTCATCCGCATAGTCATCAAATACAGTCCACTTTGGATAATTGCATCGTGGTTAATCGCAACATTTCCCAAGAAACAGAATTAATTCTATATAAAAAAAAAGTCATGGTTAATTGCAATAAGCTTCGGTTAATCGTAATATATTTTTGACCTCATAAAGTGGCAAATTTTTCAAAAATCGAACAAACAAAATCTCATGATTAAATTTTATCATTGGTGAAATATTGACAGGTTGAAGAATAAAGAGTGGGCTGGGCTTAATGCTACAGAAGTGTGTCACTATCCTATTAGAGACAAAAGAGGACGGGGCTTTGCATTATGGGTTTGTGAGGTCATCAGTGACCATTAAATAGGAGGCGAGGGGGGGGGGGGGGGGGGGGGGGGGGTGGGCTATAGTCTTGACAACAGGTAGACAATGAGGGTATCCTTTGTTTTGGGATTTACAACTGTGTATAGTATTGTGACCAGTGGGTTTAGTTAGAGCTTATTGTCTCTCATCAAGGCTAATTTCTTTTGACTCTTACAAATAGTGAGAACAAAACAGTGAAAGTTAATCCAATCTGAATAAGATGTCGGCTTGCATCAAGGTTGCGTTTGCTTGCCAAAATCTATACAGACCTGCCATTTGGTTCTTGTCTCAATCAAATTGCTGCAACTAAGTACCCTAATAGTGTGCTCTTGGAATCTATATCTGTTTCCTATTTGAACCAATTCCCCTTTGTCTTACCTTTTCTTGGGTGCTTTACTTGTAATTCTAGAACTTTTTACTATTCCATTTTCTTTACTGCTATGACCTTAATGTGTTGCAAGTGCCGTAAAACTTTTGTCTCCGGACAAATTGCTGGGAACTGAGGTGTTCGTATTGGAAAGACATGACTATTTATAAAATGTTTAAGTTGTCTTAATGGACTTTCTTTTATTTTTTTTTAATTTCAAAATTTGCTCGAGATACCTTGTATAGAATTTAATCTTTAACCTATCATTTTAATGTCACATGCCTTTGACAGTGCTGGCTAGCTCCTTCTGCACTGCAAATGAAAGATTTTATCAAAATCGCTTTGATAAGTTTTAATTCTTTTTTGTGTTTTTTTTTAAAGGCATCCCAGTGTTTTGAAAAAGTGTTGAAGATTCAGCCTGGAAACTACGAAACGATGAAAATCCTCGGGTCACTCTATGCCAACCACCCGGATCAGGAAAAAAGGGATGTTGCCAAGGTTTGTGGATGTTGAAGTAATATAGATAGTTCGAAGATGACGTCACTCAGCTCTTTGTTATTGTATTTTGCCATCCGCGTTTATGAGTAATGCTCACTGAACTGTATTAACTCGACTATAAACGTTCATAGATACACACAGTTTTGTGTTCTGGTCCGTTATACTTCCGGGTGGCAATGTTATGAGCTTCTTAGCCAAGCGCATACTATCTATACTAACAGAAAAACAAAAAATTATGCCCTTAAACAAGATGTCTGATGTCAACAGGAATCACCCATGTTGTCCAAGTGAGCAAATTGGGGGTTAATAATCTTGCTCATGGAAAAAAAAAAACCAAAGTGCCTGAAGCGGGGCTCGAACCCAGGACCTTCTGGGTCACAGTGCAATGCCTTAATCACTCGGCCATTTCACCCCCAATATACTAACAAAGATGAAAATAAAGTTAAGTGAAACAGACGAAAATAGGAGCCAAAAAATCTATCTCACATGAAAACATCATGTATTGAAATTGTGGGGTTCTCTAATAGTTGGGCTAAAAGTGACATGAAAATATGAATCTTTGTTTGAAAAAAGTAACAAGTGAGCTCTACAACACAGTGTTTAGTATTTCTGGCTGTTGTCAAAGAAATAAAAAAAATTTGTGATGTACGAGAGAAATCAGAATGAGAAAATTGTCGGTTACATCGTAATGAATGTGACGATTTTCCTATAGGTGGAAAGGAGAGGGTTAAGGTGCGGCTGAAAAAATGGCATGGAAATATGTATTTTGGTAGCTTAGGAAAGAATCACAAACTTAATCTGTATGATTGCTTTTATAAACCAAATAAAGCTCATACCAAAGAAATCTACAATGAATGTAAAGGCCAGACATTGATTATGTGAAGTATGGAATTTGATGGTTTTTAAAAAAAATGTATTTTTGGTGCATTTCACGAGAGTGACAATTATATCTGTATGCCCATTTTCCTAACTCCCCAATCAGCTGGCACTTAGGCAGTAACTACCATTTATCATTGACACTATTATTTCTATTGAACTTCAATTATGACTGCCACCACCACCATTACGACATCAATAAGTGTAATACATAAAAAAAACACTGTCTTTTTTTCTTTTTTTTTTTTTTTGGGTCTGTTTTCAACCTTTAGCAACACATGAAGAAAGTCACGGAGCAATTTCCAGATGACGTTGAAGCTTGGATAGAATTGGCACAGATACTGGAACAAACTGATGTACAGGTGAGAGTTGAAACTAAGTCCATTATTTTTTACTTTCAATTTTTTTTCTTTTTTCGTCTTTATCCTTGCCTTGTTTTGTATTTTGTTTGAAGTGAGTACAGTGGGAGAATGTGAGTAAACAGTCATTTCCAAGGACTCAAATGTGCTCCGAGCGTGACTCCAACCCAGGACCTTCTGGTCTGAAAGCAAGTGTCATACCACTAGACCACATAGCCGTACTATCAGTTAATCTATTTATGCACATGGAGAGATTGTTGAATTCACTTCGTTTTCAAATGTGTAAATCTTCTAAATCCTGTGATCTTGTTTGCCACAGGGTGCATTGTCAGCGTATGGGACAGCAACACGGATATTGACAGACAAAGTGGAAGCCGACATTCCACCAGAAATCCTCAACAATGTGGCAGCTCTACATTTTCGCCTGGGAAACTTTGAAGATTCTCGAGTAAGTCGTGTTTCGTTCTATTAGTCCATATACCTGCCAACCCTTCTACCACTTTGGGCGGAGTCATTCCTATTTTCCTTTTTCCTTTTCCACTCTTCTGCCATTGTCTCTTAAGTTCCGATTTTCAAAAAATGATGATAATGGTAAGAAGAAAAAAATGGGGGGGGGGGGGGGGGGTTAAAAAGGTGAACTTTAAAAATGTTTGCCAAAGGGAGATAAGTAGGAAAATTAATTGCATTCCTTTCCCCCTTCCCCATTCCATTACCTAATACATGTGATATGTAGTTTTGCCACCCGAATACTGTCTTTATGTGTTTGCTGGCAAAGATGGTGGTAATTTTTATACAGAATTATCCATTGTTAGGAAATTCCTATTGTTTGTCTCAAATTCCTATTTTCTGACGTTCTGATTCCACTTTTGGAATATGAAGGGCGGGCAGATCTGTTGTCCAGACATTGTCAAACTTGTACTTGTATAAATATGAAATGAAATAGTTATAAACATTTATATAAAGGACATGTTCAAGGATTCACCATGCACAATGTGCTTCACTTATTCCTCCTGCAGGTCAAGTGGAAACAAATTTTCATTATCTAAAGTACAAGTTTCCTGTTAGGCTTCTGGTTTTTTGTTTTTGTCGTTTTTTTTTTGGTTTTTTTTTTTTTCACTAGCACTCTTGTAATATTTGCCACTGCTTGTAGCAGTTAGGTACTCATTCACACCTGAAAACGGAGTAGGGTAACACGTGTAAAATACATTATCCAAGGACACATTGATTGGGGCCAGAATTATTTTGACATCCAGTCACTGACCTTGCTCAAACTGCTGAAATTTGGAAATAAGACGAAGACGAAACAGCAGTGCAGAGTCACTAGATATAATAATAATAATAATAATAATAATAATAATAATAATAATAATAATAATGAAAAGAAGAAGAAGAAGAACAACAACAACAACACAACAACTACTACTACTACTACTACTACTACTACTACTACTACTACTACTACTATACTACTATCTACTACTATTACGACTACTATAATAATGATGATAATAATATAATAATAATAATAATTTTGTGGTTGTTCATACACAATTTCAGAAATTACGAATTTCCTTGTCAATTACTAAAAAATTTACATTAAAATGACTAAATTTGAAGTTTTCAATTTGGCAGGTCTGTAATACACTGTCAAATATTTATAAGGCAGCCATGGGACCTCTGATATTGCTTAGGTGGGAATTACCCAGTGTTTATGTTGAGAGCCTGTTGTTATATGGAAAAATATTATCTTTATCATCATCATCGTCATTATTATTCATTCATTCATCAGTGATAATGCCTATCAATGATTTGGTATGTGAATGAATTTCATTATTTCCTTGCTTAAATTAAATCTATGACATAAAATAATATAAATTATTATTGACTAAAGACAGCAATAAGATTTACAAATCTCTGTGAATTTCTTAAAAGTGTAGTGTAAGGTGCTCTCACAGGTAAAAACAATGGGTAGTTGGAGGTCATATATATATAATTGTATATATAGTATATATATTGTATATATCATATATATATATATATATATATATTATATATATATATATTTTATATATATATATATATATATATATTTATATATATATATAATATATATATATATATATATATATATATATATATAGATGTCACTTGCAATTGTCTATTTTTGGTTTTCAGTCAAATGTTTTTTAATTCCATGGTATTATCATCATTTAGTTGTCATTGTCTTCATCATCATCATCGTCATCGTCATTGCATTAAAAAAAAATCAAGATAATGTTGTTTTTTTTTTTCAATCCAACTCTTAGAAATACTATGAAGCATCTCTGGAACGTTCAAAATCAGACGCCCAACACGACGAGAATTACTACAGTGCCATCTCGGTCACCACGACTTACAATCTGGCCAGGTTGTACGAAGCACTCCACGAGTTTGACAAAGCTGACAAATACTACAGAATAATTCTCGGAGACCATCCCAATTATGTGGACTGTTAGTGATATTTTAAAAAAGAAAAAAATTGATCTTTTATATAGCAATATATCCACTAACGTGCTCAAATCAGACCTCTATCATCAATGGATCTCTCATTTTTTAAATGGCTCTCAAGTATCTTGGAAAACTTTTTATAATTAGGGATAGCCACTGGTCATTAAAACTGACCATTCGTTGATGACGGTTGAGAGCAACAATCCATATTTAAACCAACACAAAGAAAAAATTTATTTTAATTGCAAAAAAACTGTAATCCGAACCAGTGTTTGAATTGTGGAGAAATATTTTGTACTGTAGTTCTTTTGTTATTTAAACCCCCCCCCCCCCCCCCCCCCCCCCCCCCCCCCCCCCCCCCCCCGAATTTCTTTGTTTTATACTATGACTTACATGCCCAATCTTACGAATTTTTTGTAATTTTACGAATTTTAGTCAAATTGCATGGCCAAATACGATTTTTTGGGGGAAAATTACGAATTTTTAGTTCTTATTATAAGAAGAAGAAGAAAGACAACTACTACAACTATAATAATAATAATAATAAGAGAAGAGAATAAAACTACTATACTACTACTACTATAATGATTGATGATGATAATAATAATAAATTTAAAAATAATAATAAAAATAATTTAAAAATAACTTGGTAATTGTTCGTACACAATAATGTACAAAAATTACGAATTTCCTTGTCAAATTACTAAAAATTGACATAAAAATTACTAAATTTAAGTTTCAATTAGGCATGTATGCTATGTTGTCAACTTTTGCTTTTGGTTGCCCTAAAGAAAAGCCTGTTTTTGTTCCTATCTAGGTTACCTCCCACTTGGTTGCTGGCCAGAGATAGAGGACAGATTTTTCGAGGCATCTGATTGGTTTAAGAAGCCCTTTCAAATTTTTCAGGTTGGCATACACTCAATGTTGTGATTTAAAGAAATGAGATAGACATAGTTTGAATGTTATTTAAAAAAAAAAAAATTGAGCTTTTTATAGCGCAATATCCACTAACGTGCTCAAAGCGCTTTACAAGGGGCCCCGGTCAACAGAACTTTTAACATGTAGGTGAGACATGACGCTGTTAGGCGATTTACAATTTTTGGACAAAGACAAGCTGTTAACGGCCAGGTACTATTTTACACCTGAGTACGGTGAGAGAAAGTGAGTTAAGAGTCTTTTCCCGGACTCAATATGCGTCGAACGAGGCTCGAACCCAGGACCTTCGATCCGAAAGCGAGTGTCATACCCCTTTGAACCCCAAAAGCCGCACAATTGAGCTCCGAACTGGACTGACTGAAAATTAGAGAAGAAGTGAGAAAGGAAGTAGGGATTCTGGACCAGGAAGTAGATAACCCCTAATAACAGGAAAAAGAAGTGATTCAAAACAGAAAGGTAAAGGGATATTCTATATGATATATATACTTTTCACTACATTA
>NC_088367.1:7624609-7635529 GCF_034508935.2 Berghia stephanieae | reverse complement strand
TCTCTCTTTTTCTTTTCCTTTCGCCTCTCTCTTCTCCTCCCCCTTTTCCTTCCTCTCTTTCTCCTCCCTTCTCTCTTCTTTCTATGATATTATACCCCACCTCATTTGTCCTTTATCAAAGTAATATAATTTTTGTTTGATTTATTGTTTTTTTTTTCTTTTTTTTTTTTTTTTCTTAAATCAAAATTGCCTCAATGTGAAAAGTCGACAGGACTAAGGGTCATTAACCGCCGTGACCTGGATGTTATCATGGAAGAACCTTTGGGTTGGAGTTAGAAGAACTGATTTGTGTACAGTTTGTAGGCTAATTACCGACAATTAACAAACAAGGGGCCACAAATTAACAAATAAATAAATGTCGAAAAACACACAACACCCCAAACCCCACGTATCACATAAAAAGGGAGGGAAGAGAGAGAGAGAGAGAGAGGAGAGGGGGGGGGAGAGGGGAGGGAAGGGGAGAGGGAGGAAGGGAGGGGGGGGGGGGGGGAGGGGGGGGCAAAAGTAACGAAAAGGTTTAATTTAAACCATTGTTAGTGGGTTGGTGGTTGGGGGGGGGAGGGGGGTGGGGGGGGGGAAAAGGATGGGAGTAAGAAGAGAAAATAAAGATAAAGACAGTACAGCTTAACGGCACAACTGGGGTTTGGGATTAGGAGAAATGAAAGAAGAAAATCTAGCGATCTCCCTTGTTATTTATAAAAAAAATAGAATATCGAGTTTTTTTTATTGATTATGGTATCGATTTAATCCAGAATAAATTGTTTTGTCAAACGAGTCAGATACCTTAATATCCTTCGGGAAAAATTGGTTGTTTTTATAGTACACAATAACACTTCATAAAACACTCCCTCACAAAAAAAAAAAAAAAAAAAAAAAAATAACATAAAGTTAAAAAGTATTTTTCGAATTGAGGTTGAAAAGAATCAAAAATGAATATAACAACTTCAAAAAAAAAAAAAAAAATAAAAAAAATAAATAAAAAACAGAAAAATTCGATGTCGTTATCTGGAATTTAGAATGTTTTTTTTTTTATTGTTTATTTTGTGTTGGCTGAAGAAGGTTTTATAGCCCGAAACGTTCGTGTTTGGTTTTTTTTTTAAAGGTGTTATATTCATTTTTGTTTATTACTTTTACAGTCCACACTTGTATCAGTTTGAAAGAATGAAACACGCTATAGCATTACAATCAAAACACTGACCATTTCAGGGTATATACGTTTTTAACCTACTGTTGAAAAGAGATTTTCCAGGTTCAAATTTAAAACATTAAAACGAGGCATCGGCCAAGAGAATACGCTACTGCCGGGCCGTTCGGGCTTGAAAAGTAAGGGACGCAATTCAAGAAAGATAAGGAACGAAAACAACGAAAACAACGGGCCGTGGAAAAGGCCATCTAAAAAGCCTTGTTGGAAAAAAAACCTTAGTCAAGTTACTAAAGTTAAATTGTAATGATAGTTGAAACTACGATAGTTTAGCTTATATGAAAATCAAACAACTCTTGGTCACCTAATTTTAGTTTTACCAGAAATGACACAGAGAAAATCAATTAACGGTTGAAACCGTTCAAGCACGTCTCTTTTCGATTGCTGGCTTGACACTCACTAGAGGCAAACGAACGCGAACACTTCGAATAAGACCAAATGTATACTTTGTCAAGAATATCTTGAAATCAAAACAATCATTTTGAATAAAAAAGCCGTATTTACCCCAATGTCATAGATCCAGTTATCCATACTAACCGTCAAAATTTTTCTTAAACCGTGCGAATCTCGTTGTTTACAATATAGTCGAGTGAAAGCCATTTTGTTTTTTGAAAGTTAAAAAGTGAATGATCTTTAATTATATGTACACAAAAGTTTGGTCCAAAGATTGGGGGCCGAACAACAGCGAACTAAACAAGAATAGAGAGTTTGGGTGGTCCCGAAATTTACAAGTTAGTTTGTTTGCAAGATTCATTTTTAGCAATGTTGTGGTTAAATTAAACATAATCTGAAATGGTGAAAGGTAAAAGTTCCTTATACAATCAACAGGAGTGCAAAGAGAATTGCTCGGTATAGAACAAAAATCCCCAAAATATTCTGTAATTAATATATCTGTTTTCTTTATATATATAATATATAATATTTTATATATATTTAATATATTATATAATATTATATATAAATTTATATAAAATTAATAACAACAACAACAACAACAATAATAATAATAATAATAATAATAATAAAATTTATAATAATATTAATAAAATAATGATAATTATTATTATTATTATTATTATTTTTTATTATTATTATTATTTATTATTATTATATTATTATTATTATTATTTATTATTTTATTATTATTTTATTTTTATTATTATTATTATTATTTTATTTTTATTATTATTTTTATTATTATTATTTTTATTTTATTATTTTTATGACACAACAGCAAAAACAAAAAGGCTTTAAAATATATAAAAATTTGGCTGTCGGGGAGAAACAACCGTTATGGAACGGAACAATCGGAACGTCTTGGTCAATAGACGGAAATAGGATGAATTGGTCACACCCGCTGAAAGCCCTTCCATCCAAATTTACGCCCAGAGTTCCTAAACTAATTTCACCCACCAAATTTAAAAAGATATAAATTAGTCCTTTTTTGTGCGGCATGTGGTCTTGTGGTATGGGCAATCGCTACGGTCGGGAAGTCCTGGATTCGAATCTCGCTCGGCGCATAGTTGATCCTTGGAAAAGACTTTACTCACATTCCATGTTAAAAGAGTCCAGACCGTTAACAGCGTTGTCATTGTCGGGGGGAAAAATGTAATATCTCCTAACAGGCGTCATGTCTCGTTCTAAAACGTTACGTGTGTGTTGGTCGGGATTGGAATATCCCAGGTGTCAGCCGCAGTCAGCACTGCGAATTAGCTAGGAAAGATGGCTTTCTTCGGCCACATACCCCCGGGGAATATTCGAACTAGGTATAGTAGAATGCGCTTGGCCAAGGAGTTCACAAAAATTCCATCCGGAAAAAAGGACCAACACCAACCCTGTGTAACCATGAACTTTTAATTGGTTAATACAGTTAGTGAGAACAACTCACAAACGCGGTGGCAAAAAACAATAAAAAAAGGCCGGGGGGGTGCGTCATCTGCATACTTCTATATTTCGGATACGAAGCAATACCATACCGTGTTACACTGCCCCCCCCCCCCCCCCCCCCCCCCCCCCCCCCCCCCCCCCCCCCCCCCCCCCCATCCATCAAGTCATTTTAGCAAGGCACGTTTCATCGAACATTTTTGCATGTCCGAGGGGTTCAAGGAAACCGTGTGGAATTACCTGGAAAAAATCGGCATTGAATGATCCACGAGGGGAAAAAAAAAAAGAAGGGAACGGTCAAGAAATGGCTGAGGGAACCGAATGGAAATGGTAAGGACCTGGCTGGAAAATGAACTGGAGAATGGCCTCGAAGGGAATTGAGCTTTTTTTTATATAGCGCAATATCCACTAAAAGTGCTCAAAGCGCTATACAAGGGGTCCATGGCCAACAGCAACATTTAACATTAATTTAGGACAGGACATGGCATGACGCCTGTTAGGCGATATTACAATTTTTTTTAGGACAGAGACAACGCTGTTAAAGGCCAGGTACTCATTTTACACCTGAGTACGGTGAGAGAATGTGAATAAAGAAAGAGCCTTATCCATGGACTCAACTATGCACCCATTGAGGCTCGAACCCGGGACTTCCGATCCGAAAGCGAGTGTCATATCACAATCACAAGAAAACATAGCCGCACAATAGGAGGACGCCTAGAAGGAAGCAGGAAAATTTTTAAAAAGATCCCCAATATTCGAATGCTTGGTTTGTTCCTAGAAAACGGTAGGGGCTGCCTGAAGCCTGTGGTCGTGAAAATACTAACGAAAGTGTTAAAATGTAGAGGTTTCGTATGGGAACAATACAGACAATGGACGTTTCGGGTACAAACCCTCGTCAGCACAACAATACACATATTAACGTGAAATACAAGTTATTTTGCATTTTATTTTGTTTTCCACGTTAATCTGTGTATTGTTGTGCTGACGAAGGGTTTGTACCTGTGTGAAGCCTTTCCATTTTCACTCTTTAGTTAGTAGTTTATTCCTAAGGCTTAAAGGGGTTCTCACAGTCCTTATTTATGTATTGTAACATACGTGACCCATCGTATCAAAGCGGTATTATGTCGGGATCCACTCGGTAAGGGAAATTGAATTCATAGACACAAATATCCAACTTGGGTTTAATTTCTGTACGTTATGGTGGAGTATAAAGACTATTTCTTGCATTGCAAAAACTTCTGAACTCCAATTTCTCATCATTCTATCTCTAAATTCACTTTTTGGGGTCTGACTCATCCCGACATAATACCGTTTTGAGACGGAGGGTCACATATTAGAAGTTTATTTTCCTTGTGGCAATGATTTGTACACAGCAACCTTGAACTTGATGCAGGGATTGATCCAACTCGATAGCTCAATTGATAGAGCACTTCGACTCACAAGCAATGGACCAGTATTGATCAATGTAATTTCTGAGTCATCTATCCCCTAACAATGGTTAGCAGTGGATAGCATGCTTAAATTATAAGGTGGTGCCAGAATCAGAAGAAAATGACTTAAAACATGATATAGATAGTATGCAGATGACGTCACTCAGGCCTTTGTTATTGTTTTTGCCATCCGTGTTTGTGAGTTGTTCTCACTAAACTGTATTATCCAGACTATAATAGTTCATGGTTACACAGAGTTTGTGTGTTGGTTCGTTATACTTCCGGATGGCAATGTTGTGAACTCCTTGGCCAAGCGCATTCTATCTATACTTTATGTAAATACAAATGAAAACAAAAAAAAACAAATTAAAGAAAAGTCTTACTCAAAAAAGTAAGAGGCGGTATTAACCATTTCTCAGTTTTGTTTTTATGTTTTTTTAAAATGCTTTAATCCATTTTTAAAAGATGGATGCGGCGGTGCCAGGCACCAAATCAACCAATATAGCCACGCCCCTGGTGGTTGGACTAATGGGCCTGGACTGTTACTGTTACATCACATGATGGACAATGATGGAAAATGCTTCGAGAAATCCTTGCCCAAATAATAGTTGTCCTTTCGAACTTTTTGCGCATTTCAGCCTTGTCAACATTGTCCAAGTCCTATAACAACACAGAGAGAGAGAGAGAGAGAGAGGAGAGAGAGAGAGAGAGAGAGAGAGAGAGAAAAGAGAGAGAGAGAGAGGGAGAGATGGAGAGAGAGAGAGAGAGTGGCAAAAGGGATTTTTAGAAAGTGTTGTTGCTTCGAAACACACACACACATACACACACGCACACACACACACACACACACACACACAACATATATATATATATATATATATATATATATATATATATATATATATATATATATATATATATATATATCAGACGGAGATCACTTGACTTACAATTCTGTAACCTGTCGGGGAAAAATATGTCCAATTATAAAGTTTATTCAAATAACAGCAACGCTATTCTTATGGTATAAAATATGTTTTAATGTAAATAAAAGTATTTATTGCAATGCAAACACATTGCTATGATTGTAACTGATTCACAAAAGCTACAAATTGTAGTATAGAAGATATAACAGATTTAAATGATAACTAAACATGAATCTTTAAACAGCATCATTTAAATCATGTAACCAAAAAATAAAATTCAAACCAAATATGGAGGAAAAATTATTACACGTAACACAAAAGATTTATATTATCGAAACGAAGTTATTTAGTGATCATAAGAAACAACAAATAAATAAATAAATAAATGGATTGTATATAATAATAATAATAATAATAATAATAATAATAATAATAATAATAATAATAATAATAATAATAATAATAATAATAATAATAATAATAATAATAATAATAATAATAATAATAGTAATAGTAATAATAATAATAATAATAATAATAACAATAATTTGTTTTTTATATAGCGTCTTACTCCGAATATCAACAAGCTCAAAGGGCTTAACAGTAACGTGGCTACTTTCACTCAGACATACAACCACTCAAACATGCAATATGAAACAAAGCAATACAATTCTACAGTGTTATATATTAAAAAGAAACGATTAAAAAAAAATACAGCAAAACTTCTATGACTAGAGAGTCCCATGCAAAGTTATGATTGGACACAAAACCCAGTACTTTCATTATGATCCAAAAAGGACTCACAAAAATATTAGTGTAAATGTTGCTGCTCGAAGCTCATAGAAATAAATATTAACGTGAAGTTGAATGTAAGCTTCAATTTAATTACAAAAACAGATCAAATGAACGTTTCGGGTTTCCCCTTTATCAACAAAACAGGATGATTGAAACACCACAGATGAATGAGATGATGATCATTTGATCTGTGGTGTCGATCAATCATCCTGTTTTGTTGATAAAGGGGAAACCCGAAACGTTCATTTGATCTGTTTTTGTAATTACATTGAAGCTTACATTCAACTTCACGTTATTATTTATAACAAAAATATTAACAATTTATCTAATCATTTTTTAACCCTCTCCTTACCACCTACAGCAAAATCGTCACATTTGTAACGACACAATATACATTTTTCTTATTAAGAGTTATTGTGTACATCACAAACTTTGAAGAATGATCTTTGTTTAATTAATAAAAACATAACATTGTTCTGTAGAGAGATTGTTTGAGTTTTAAAAATCCATTTTTCTGCTGGGTAAGCCTGCCATCTTTTTTGGAAAATACTGAAAATGGTCGGAAAGGAGAGAGTTAAATGGAAGATGGTTGAGAAGTACATTTTATTTTCAATGGCGATATGGCAAGTTTAAAATCAACTCAAAAGAAGTGGAAAGGGAGAGAATGCCATATATAGACACACAAAAATAAAATAGAAGCCCAAAGAACCAGCAGAATGGAATTCCTCTTGATGACATGGAGAGAGATGAGATAAATCAATTCCATTGTCGTTTTGACTTGGTAGATAATTCATATATTAATATTATAACAAATTGGAAATTAGAATTAGAAAGCTGCCCTGGGCCAAACTTAACATTGAATTTTCAGAATATGACACAAAGCCATCTTTTACTTTTACTAAATGAAATAAACGTAATCAAAGCTGTGGAACCTGATGGACTTTAACTCACTCAGTCCTAGAGATTTTTGCTACTTTTCAAAGTTGGAAAAAAATGTATTAAAAATGAGCATGTACATAGATAGTTTTATTCAACTCCCATTAACATGTAAAAACTAAAAACATTAGTTTTGATACTACACCTATAATTTGTCTCATAAAAATGTAATAAATAGGCATGGGGTAAAAGTAACCCGGGTAAACTACGGATATAGTCAGTGTTAGGGGTGAGTGAGTTAACCAAAAGTACTGAAAATATGAGCAGAAGAATTGTACTTGAGGGGCAGCGTGGCTCAGCGGTACGGTCTTCGCTTCGTACTCGAAAGGTACCGAGTTCGGTTACCCGCTGTGCTGTGTGGTCTTGAGCAAGTCACCTCGTCCTAGCTCAATTTGCGGCGCTGCACTGCGCATTCGGCTTATGCCTGGGTTATTCCAGTCTTCCCTTGGTATAGACCCTAGAGACAAATTTCCCCTATGGGATGAATAAAGGGAATTTCAATAATAATAATAATATTAATAATAATGATAATAATAATAATAATGATAATAATAATAATAATAATAATAATAATAATAATAATAATAATAATAACAATAACAAATAGAAAACAATGACGTGGCTGAAAACGATTGCCAACACGCCTTCACGCAGTTGCTAGAGTTTATATCGTGACTTTTAAACACTTTTAATCTTTGTACTTTTTATTAGTATTATGTGCAGAGTTTTAACAAGTTTAAAATGTAAAACCCTACAAAATGTGGAGTGATCCTCGACCATATTGGAGGTTTCCACAAGAAGAAGAAGCAAAGAGCAGTGATTGAATATGTAGCTGATGGATATCCTGTGGATACTCAGGCAGTTTACAGCAATGTTCCAGTTCATTCCAGCAATGTGAGAATGTGGGTCAAACGTATTAAAGACCAAAAAGTAGCGACTGTTTCTCCTAGTGGTCGTATCCGTAGCGAGATGCAGAAATCAGCAACAAGGATGGAGTATCAATGTCATGTTGTTGAATACCCTGTAATGGTAAAGAAACATTTGAATACCCTGTAATGGTAAAGAAACCTTTGAATACCCTGTAATGGTAAAGAAACCTTTGAATACCCTGTAATGGTAAAGAAATCTTTGAATACCCTGTAATGGTAAAGAAATCTTTGAATGCCCTGTAATGGTAAAGAAACCTTTGAATACCCTGTAATGGTAAAGAAACCTTTGAATACCCTGTAATGGTAAAGAAACCTTTAAATACCCTGTAATGGTAAAGAAACCTTTGAATACCCTGTAATGGTAAAGAAATCTTTGAATACCCTGTAATGATAAAGAAACCTTTGAATACCCTGTAATGGTAAAGAAACCTTTGAATACCCTGTAATGGTAAAGAAACCTTTGAATACCCTGTAATGGTAAAAAAACCTTTGAATACCCTGTAATGGTAAAGAAATCTTTGAATACCCTGTAATGATAAAGAAACCTTTGAATACCCTGTAATGATAAAGAAACCTTTGAATACCCTGTAATGGTAAAGAAACCTTTGAATACCCTGTAATGGTAAAGAAATCTTTGAATACCCTGTAATGATAAAGAAACCTTTGAATACCCTGTAATGATAAAGAAACCTTTGAATACCCTGTAATGATAAAGAAACCTTTGAATACCCTGTTATGGTAAATAAAAGTAAAATATCGCTGCAAATCTCAATAAGGCCATAAATAAAGATAACACCCAATAATATCATGTATGTTTTAGCTATTTGTTAAGGGGTCTCTTTTTTCTTAATAAACAGGAAGGAAATGTTTTGGAAACATTGGTGAAAAAAAATGCTGAAGAAACGTAAAGGTGGTGTCCTATTTACCTCTCTTCAGCATATCTTAAAAATCTATTATACAAAGATCAGAATTGTGAATTACAAACAACGTCAGAAAATAATCCCCTCAAAAATCTTGGTGAATGTGTAAAATTTATGATTGCCTCTAACTGGTAATTTTTTTTATTATTAAAGAAAAAAAAAGAGATAAAGCAAAGAAAATCTGCTATCATAATCTTCTACTGAAGGGAATAATGATATAAAGTCAGAAAGGATAACAATAAATAACTGAATATGAGTGGACACAGTTTATTTTGGATACTGTGTGTCTAATTTAGACACAAAGAGGGAAGTACTTTCCTCTTCAGTAGAATTTCAGGCCGACAGGACTTCTATGTTTTGATGACGACAAAGCAAATATTTTCTAAAATGATCACTTCAGATACTTGAATTCATTGCAAACTAAAACCTTGTATAGATAGAATGAAGTTGACGTCACTCAGGTCTTCGTTATTACTTTTTGCCATCCGCGTTTATGAGTAATTCTCACTAAACTGCATTAACCAGACTATAAATGTGCAAGGTTACACATAGTTTTGGATGTTGGTCCGTTATACTTCTGAATGGCAATGTTGTGAGCTCCTTAGCCAAGCGCATACTATCTATAAATTATTGTTCACAAAATATCTAATAATAATACTTTGAGGAGTGGAAAAAGAATTCTTTCATGGCTATGAATTTATTAAATTCATTATTTTTACCGTATATCAACACTAACTCACAAGCTTGTGGTGTTAAGCAGCGGGCTAGAAATAATTCTTTAATAAACCCAAAACCACGAAAGAATCCTATACATTAAATCCCATTAAAACTGTCTTTTTGTTTTAAAAAATTGAGCTTTATACAGCGCAATATCCACTAAATGTGCTCAAAGCGCTTTAAACAAGGGGTCCCTGGTCAACAGCAACATTTAACATATATGACGGGACATGCCGCCTGTTCTCTTTAAATCTATATAAATAAAACTATATTATTATTATTCAAATCTTTAATTTCCCTAAAATGAATGCAAACCAAACCTATGAAAAATTCCAAGTTGCCTATCAGTCAGCAAAATCTTCCTGAAATGTTTGAAAGCACACTCGACGTCCCACTGACCATCTTTCTTCCATAGGACTGCTTTTCTATTAGATTGGCCTGGGGATAGAGAGGTGGATTAACATTTAAAAAATTTTGTTTAATGAGCTTTTATATAGTGCAATATCCACTAAACGTGCTCAAAGAGACAACGCTGGTAACGGCCTGGTACTTATTTTACACCTGAGTATGGTTAGAGAATGTGAGTTAAGAACCTTTTCCAAGGACTCAACTATGCACCGAGTGAGGCTCGAAGCCAGGACCTTCCGATCCGAAAGCGAATATCATACCACTAGACCACATAGCCGCACATCCCTGGTGCAGTCAAGATTTTTTTTTTCTGAAATGTGCAGTGGTAGAACGATAGGCCTGTGACAAGACCAGAAACATGTGGTGATAATGCAAGGTAGGTTTGCTACGAGAACAGCAGCGTTTTTAGATATAAAATATTGGATAACAAAACATATTGTGGGATAGCAAACTCCCCAGATAAAAATTAAAATGCTTGAGAAACTACACAAAACAGAAAAAAACCCTAAAAAATTAAGAATAATACGTTCTACAGAACAATGAATTCGAAAAGCATTCATTGACTTTGGGAAGTTTGTTCATGTACCAGTTTTTTATTTAATTTCTACATTCATTGTTATATTTTCTATAATTCCATTGCTTCCCTTCCTCTAAAATACTATTTAAAAAGGCTGCAATTTGTGCTAATACTGAATATTTTTACACAACGTTTTATCATATAAATGCAACTCGTATAAGAATTTTTTTGAATGAGCAAACAGGGCCCAAGACTCG
>NC_088367.1:7619010-7624509 GCF_034508935.2 Berghia stephanieae | reverse complement strand
TTTTTTTTGTTTGTTTTTTTACCACAACAAGGACAAAAATCTCTTTTTCCCTTCATTAAATTATTTGCGGGAAAGCTATTTTGTGTCTTTTGTTTTCTTTTTTTTTAAATTTGTTTTCTTTTGTTTTTATCTTTTTTCTTTTTAAAAAATTTCCTTTCTTTCTTAAATTATTATTCTTTGTTTGTTTGTTTTTTGGTGGTATTTGACCTAACAATGGTCATAATACCACCTGATTTACTACATATTTTTCATCACAATAATATTTTGATAATTTCTGATAGACCAAAGGGCTAGAGCTCAGGTGGTCGCTGTTCGGAAAAGTTCATTTCCGATGTAGTTTGTATCTATATATGTTTCAAAACTTGATGCTTTCCCCCTCATCCCAATGTCAATCCATGTGGACTCAGACTATGCTGGCATTTACACATGTATATTTCATCAATTATTTTATATACTAAAGAGAAAATCCATTGTACCATAATATCATAACTCTCTTTTTTGTAACAATTGAATATTCATATTAGAAATATGCAAATGTTATTTAGCGGGAGATAACCCATGAGGTTTTCATGTTGGTTTATTATAGTGATGAACAGTTTCTCTCTCTCTCTCTCTCTCTCTCTCTCTCTCTCTCTCTCTCTTCTCTCTCTCTCTTCTCTCTCTCTCTCTCCTCTCTCTCTCTCCCTCTCTCTCTCTCTCTCTCTCTCTCTCTCTCTCTCTCTCTCTCTCCTCCTCTCTCTCTCTCTCTCTCTCTCTCTGTACATTACAATGGCATTCGCAATAAAATAATTCATGTCGTATTTGCTTGGTTCATTGTGTTTTAATTTTTAAAAATATATTATTGTTAATATCATTATTATTGTTGTTATTATTATTATTATTATTATTATTATTATTATTATTATTATTATTATTATTATTATTATTATTATTATATTATTTATTATTATTATTATTATTATTATTATTATTATTATTGTATTATTATTATTATTATTATTAATTATTATATTATTATTATTATTATTATTGTTGTGTGTTGTTGTTGTTGTTGTTGTGTGTTGCTGTGGGAAATCGAGGCAATCTGGGTGGGGATCCTGACCTCCCATAGCGGGCAGGGAGGTACATACTGTGTCTTCTATCCCCTTATATCTGTTATCCAACATGCTTTCTGTCTTTGTCTCGGAATGAGATTACTTGCGTTTTGTCCTGCACTGGCCGGAGTCCTAGCTGGGAGGGAAACAGTCAAATGCATAGTTATTTGTTTTGGGAGATGATATTTTTTTCTTGTAAATTATCTCTCTGTTATGTATTATTATTCTTATTTTGAATGTATAATGTAGCATTTGAGTGTGTTCCTCTTTGTTGGATTTTGTGCTTGTGTCTGGATGAGACTTGTAGTGATTCAAACTAAGTACATTGGTGGTATGCTCTTGGAATCTACATCTGATCCCTATTTGTTCTCAATTCCCCTTTGTCTTACTTTTTCTTGGGTGCTTTAATTGTAATTCCAGAACTTTTTACTATCCCATTTTCTTCCTTTTTACTGGTGCTGATATAACCTAAATGTGTTGCAAGCGCCGTAAAAACCCTTAAAAACAAACAAACAAAATCGAGGCAATAAGTGTGAAAAAAAAACC
The DNA here is from genome assembly GCF_034508935.2 of Berghia stephanieae. Classification (NCBI taxonomy): domain Eukaryota; kingdom Metazoa; phylum Mollusca; class Gastropoda; order Nudibranchia; family Aeolidiidae; genus Berghia; species Berghia stephanieae. Next base: position 7,622,869 of record NC_088367.1, on the reverse strand, counting down.
CCGTTAAAACTTGCTTAGTAAAATAAAGATGGGATTTCTAAAATTCTCTTTCCAAAATGGGTTTTCATTCGGACAAACAAGCTGATCAAAAGTGCGGCAATGTGGTCTAATGATATGACTCTCGGCTTTGGACTGGAAGTCCAGGGTTCGAGACTGGCTCTGAGCAGCGCATAGTTCAGTTTTGGAAAAGGCTCTTTACCCACATTCTCTCATCACATTCAGGTGTAAAATCAGGACCTGATCGTTAACAGGAAAATTGCAATATCGCCTAATAGGCATTATGTCTCTTCCTACATGTTAAGTGTTGCTGTTGTGTTTGGCTAGGGACCCGTGTAAGCACTTTGAGCACGTTAAGTGGATTTTGAACTATAAAGCTCACTTTTTTTTCTTTCTTTTCTTTTCTTTTTAATTTTAATTTTTGATTTTCAAATAGTCACAAAGTTTCCTTATGGCATCGTATGTTCACTTCATGATAGTTTTAAAAATATGTTTTTGTGGTTAGAAATAACAAGTGTCTATTTTTATTAGATATGTAGAAGTGGCCGAGTGGTTAAGGCATTGCACTGACCTGGCAGGTCCTGGGTTCGAGCCCCGCTTCAGGCACTTCGTTTTTTTTCCCTTTGAGCAAGATTATTAACCCCCAATTTGCTGACTTGGACAACATGGGTGATTGCTGTTGACATCAGACATCTTGTTTGATTAATTATCTATATTCCTTCGTGGAATGCCTAGACGACGATATCTTATGATGTCGTGGCGGAAGGGCATAATTTATTTTTTAAATTTTAGATAAAGCTAAAAGCTGTAAATCGACGTGTCTGTGTTTCAGGTCTTATGACAGGATGCAGTTATGGACTTGATTTAACATTGTAGTCATAGACAATATTTTGTGTTGAAGTGAGAGTATTTCCATTACAAAAATGAGCCTAATAATTTGGATTACCAGACCTTCCAAAAAAGAAGATTGAAATGATTCCGACACGTAAAAGACGAGAGAGGGAGTACGTGGAAGGAAAGTATCGGACTTACAATTAGTGGGAAAGAGGAAAAAGGAACGCCCAAAGACTAGATGGTTGGATAAGGTAAAGGACGATGTGAAAGAACTGGCCTGGAGGAAGATGATGCTCGGAACTGAGATGCATGGAGATGTGGCATTCATGATGGCAACACTGCAAAATGCGGGATGAGCTGAAAGAAGAAGAGACCTTCAAAAAGCACATGTCGGTGTAAATGAATAATATCTCTATCTTTTAAGCCTGGCACAGAGCTAGATTTCCTCTGGAAACTATTGGTTTGTGGTCATTGAGCTCTTACGATGGTTGTGATCATTGAGCTGTCAACGATGGGTTGTAATCATTGTAGGACAAACACATAAATAGAAATAGGAGATGGTCACATAGGTAAGAAACAGAATAAAGAACAGTGGCACTATGGGTATTGAAGCACAGTGGCACTATGGGTAGTGAAGCACAGTGGCACTATGGGTTAATGAACCACAGTGGCACTGTGGGTAGTGAAGCACAGTGGCACTGTAGGTATTGAAGCACAGTGGCACTATGGGTATGAAGCACAGTGGCACTATGGGTATATGAAGTACAGTGCCACAATGGGTATTGAAGCACAGTGGCACTATGGGTATTGAAGCACAGTGGCCCTATGGGTATTGAAGCACAGTGGCACTATGGGTATTGAAGAATAGTGGCACTACGGTTATTGAAGCCCCAGTGGCACTAGGGATTATTGAACAGTGGCATTACGGGAATTGAAGCACAGTGGCACTATGTGTATTGAAACACAGTGGAACTTGCGTTTGAAAAAACAGGGGACTATCTGTATTGAAGAACGGTGGCACTATGGGTATTGAAAGCATACCCAGGCCGAATCACAGCCTTATAAATGGTGTTCCCAATGATATTATTTACTCGTGTTACTCAACTCCCTTTTTTATTCACCAACTCAGGTTTATATTTGTCTTGTGGTTTGACATCTGCCTTCGGACAGTAGGTCCCGGGTTCGAGTCTCGCTCTTAATGGCACAAAGTCGAGTTTCCCAGAAAAGACACTCACATTCTCTCACTGTACTCATGTTGTTGGTGCACTGGAGTTCCAGTCCTCCATCGGGTGGCTGGCATTGCACCTTTCCACTTCGAAGGGCCACTGCTTTCCCAAAAACCAGAAAAAATAAACAGGAAATGGACCCCAAAGGGACCCCCTCCATGACCACAACCCAACGACAAGTAGACTGAAGTCAAGAAAGAGCTTCCTGACGGAAGGGAAAACATCAACCCTAGCCATGCAGCTGTAGACAGACTTTCCAATGGAGGGACTGGGACAATTTATGCAATGAAGCTGTTGAAGACCCGAAAGAAGAACTGCCCTCGGAACTGAGCTCCTTAGGAATGAATGGGTAACACTGAACAGAGCACGGGCAAAACTTGGGAACAGCTGGAAGCATAAAAAAGTGGGGATGGCTGAGACTAGCTTGTGTACATGTGGATGCCTAGAGCATACGATGGAGCACATCCTTAGGGAATGCCAGGATGGGCCCAGCTGCACTGACCATGACCTGAGAGTCTGCTCCACAGATACTATGGAGTGGGTTCGGTGTTGGAGCGACAAGCTATGAAGACTGTACTCGTGTGTAAAATAAGCACCTGGTTGGTCTCTGCTGAAAATTAAAGAAGAAAACTTTAATAATTGCCTTACAGGCGTCAATTTTCGTAATAATTGTCACATGTTGTTGTTGGCTTGAGGTAGCGTTAAGCGAATATTGCACTAAAAGAATGCTCAAGTTTTTAGATTATTAGTATACAAGGGACATAATCAATACATTTATATTTTACATGAGTAAAGTCTAGATTCTCTCCCTTACACTATTCTATAGATCTTTTCGTTGTACTTTTCCATTGACACACAAATGTTTCAAGGATCTGAAATTCTCTAACCGCCATTTTCCCTTTTAAAAATTTTCTATGGATAGTATGCGCTTGGCTAAAAAGCTCATAACATTGCCATCCGGAAGTACAACGGACCAACACACAAAAGTGTGTGTAACCATGAACGTTTATAATCGGGTTAACACAGTTCAGTGAGCATTACTCATAAACGCGGATGGCAAAAAACAATAACAAAGACCTGAGTGACGTCATCTTCGAACTATATATATTTTACCAATTTCCTTTTCTGAGGCCCAGAAACGACCTAACAGGGTTTAAACTTTAAATACGGGCTAAACGATACCAAGTTTGTTTGTTTTTTTTGTTTTTTTTTTTTTTGTTTTTTTTTTGTTTTGTTTTTTGTTTTTGTTTTTTGTTTTGTTTTTTTTTTGTTTTGTTTAGTATTGATTATGCACCTCCCACCCCAAAAGGCAGCTCGGTTTCGGAGCAAGTCCTGAGGGTGCTCAAAGAGACCACGATATCCTGTAATAAACACGATCTTATTCTCGAGCGTGTTGAAAACGAATATATCTGTTGGTAGAGCACGAAGAAGAAGAAGAAGAAGAAGAAGAAGAAGAAGAAGAAGAAGAAGAAGAAGAAGAAGAAGAAGAAGAAGAAGAAGGAGGAGGAGGAGGAGGAGGAGGAGGAGGAGGAGGAGGAAGGAGGAGGAGGGAGGAGAAGAAGAAGAAGAAGAAGAAGAAGAAGAAGGGAGGAGGAGGAGGAGGAGGAGGAGGAGGAGGAGGAGGGAGGAGAGGGAGGAGGAGAAGAGGTGGTGGTGGTGGTGATTTGGTGAATGAGGAGGATATAGAGGGAAGAGGAGATGATGATAATGAAGAAGAAACCGAAGCTTAAAAGTACTTTACAAGGCCCAATTAAACAACAACACTTGATATAGAATTGGAACAGTAAAGCTTGTAAATCGCT
>NC_088367.1:7616822-7618910 GCF_034508935.2 Berghia stephanieae | reverse complement strand
TCTTTTGTGGTTGTCTGAGCAGTTGGGTCAGCTGTCCCCACAATCCTCCTTGCGTGCGCATGAAATCTGTGTTGCTTTTAAGTCACTTTTGGGCCCCTTCTTAGGTTATTTAGATAAGTCATTCTTTGTCTTCCTTAGCTCTCTTTCCTTCGATCATCCCAATGTTACAACAACTTTTCTATTTTCAAACGTACTCTTTTTTTTTTTCCACTTTATATAAGCCACAAAACAAACTTAAAAATTTTTTTTATTATAAGCTTTTCCCTCCCAAATAAAAAAAAAACCCCAAAAAAAAACCACGGCACAATTTCGTAACTTTGGAGGAATTTCGATTTTCCCGTGCGACGAGACTTGGGTATAATAATATTATATCATTACACAATTCACATTTATAATTTTAAACGCATTATTTTTTGTTATTGGGGAGGTAATAGACCCAGTATCAGTTAATAACATTTTCCTACAGGATGTAACAGAATTTGATTGTGGAAAGCAGGTGACTCTGACAGAAACTGACAACAGACATCGATGGCATTGCAGAAAGCGGGCTATTCTTCGGGATGCTGAGGAATAGATAGTATACGTTGTTCTTGTTTTTGCCATCCGCGTTTTGAGTAATTCTAAATAAACTTATTAACCAACTTAAACAATCATGGTTACACACAGTTTTTTTTTGTGTTACTATAGATAGAATGCAGTTGGCCAAGGGTTAAATTTGCCATCCGGCGTTTGGAAAACACACAAACTTTAACCAGACTTATAAAAGTTCTGGTTAACAAGTTTTAGTGAGTTTTTAAACCGGGTGGCAAAACTAAAAAAGGCCAGGCGTCATTTCCTATCTATAATGAGATAAGACCATTGTTCACATTTGATGCATCCACCAAACAACAAAACGACATCAAAACCACATCTATAAAAACTAACGTTTTAAAATTGCGATGACATTTAGGCAAAATTAGTGATAAATGTATTTTACACAGATTTTAAATTAATAATGTGTAAAATGATTTGGGGATAAGTTTTGTTAGTTGTTTTTTTAAAGGGCAATCGGAACGAGAGTTATATGTGGGGTCTGGGGCATCAATTTGGCATTATATCGCAACCACAACAACAGTAATAATAATAATAATAATAATAATAATAATAATAATAATAATAATAATAATGAATATAATAATAATAATAAAATATATAATAAAAATAATAATATAATTATAATAATAATAATAATAAAAATAATAATATAATAATAATAACTAAAAATTTTAAAAATAATAATTAATAATAATTTTAAAAAATTTAATAATGATGATGATGATAATATAATAATAATAATAATAATAATAATAATAAATAAAAAATAAAAATAATAATAATAAAATAATAATATTAATAATAATAAAAAATAATAATAATAATAATAATAATAATAATAATAATAATAATAATAATAAAATAATAATAATAATAATAAATAATAATAAATAATAATAATATAATAATAATAATAATAATAATAAAAATAATAATAATAATAATAATAATAAAAGAAAAAAAAATGAAAAAAAAAGAAAAATAAAATAATTAAATAAATTTTTTAATAAAAATTAATAATACAATATAAAAAATCATAAAATTAAAAAAATTTTCTTTCTCTAATTAGTTATATTTTAATAAAAAAAATATTTTATAATTAATAAAAAATTAATAATTTATATCTTTCTCCCTCCCATCTTTTTTCTTTTTATTTTCATCTTTTTTTCTTTCAAAATTTATCAAACTTCTAATTTTTCTCCCCTGATTCCTTTTCTCTTAATTTTTCTCTTCCTTCTCCTTTTCCTCTATCTGTCTTCTATGAATCTTCACGGAACTTTTTCTTTTGGTTTAAATCTTTTTTTCTCTAAATTGCTTTCTTCTGTTTTTCTTTTTTGACTCTCTTCACGTCCTCCCCTCCTTTATTGCCTCTCCTCTCTCTCTCTCTTCTCTCTCTCTCCCTTTCTCTCTCTCTCTCTCTCTCTCTCTCTTTGGAATAACCGGTGCAATGGCGGATAGAAAATACAAACAAAAAAAGCGTCGCCGCCATTTTGT
>NC_088367.1:7604322-7606822 GCF_034508935.2 Berghia stephanieae | reverse complement strand
AACGTTCATGGTTACACAGAGTTTGTGTGTTGGTCCGTTATACTTCCGGATGGCAATCTTGTGAACTCTTTGGCCAAGCGCATTCTATCTATAGTTTTATTGATACAATATGGTGAGAACTACTCATAAAAATGGTTGGTTAAAAACAATAACAAAGACCTGTGTGATGTCACTTTGTTCTATGTATAAAGGTCAAAAGAACAGTTAGGTTGTTGATGATTTCAATAACAAGACATCGGCAACAGTCCGCCATTAGAAGCCATTGATCACGTGGATTTCGGTAAGATGAACGTCACTTTGTATCCAACCAATCACACAACGTCTATCACACAGCCAATCACCACCACGCCCTCTCCATACAGCTGTGGCCTTGACCTCAGAAGAGGGGAACTTCCTCTGATTCTCCTCATCACTCTTGTTGTCAACTCCATGTCTGTTGTCGTCTTGTGGCGCATGCGTGGAATGTCGGATTCTGTGGATCATCTGCTCATCTCGATTCTGAATTTGAATGATTTATCAACAACAGGTAAAATACTTGTATTTAATAGACCCACACACGAACACACACACACACACACACATGGACACACGAACACACAACACACATGAACACACCCACACATTCATATACTTTCATACACATATGCTCAAACACATGCACACCCACACTCACACACACACACACACACACACATTATCTTGTGATATATTTGTATCCACGTATTAGGATTATTGGCTGGGAACGACATAACGCTGGGAGTAGTAGCTATATGCTTAAAAAGCAATAATTGGTTTCATCACAATAATTTGATTAAGAACACTAAATTATAAAAGAAAAATGGCGAAGAATTGATAGTCGCCATCAAAACCACGATTTTGACGGGTAATGATTCTTAAGGTCAAATATTTGATGTCAGTTAAATAGGCTTCAACACTCATGACGTCATTTCCCTCGTAATGACGCATGGTAACTTAGTAACTGGCTCTAAACTATCGGAACAATGGCGGACGCCCTTATGAAATATTTCTCCGGCGAGCATAAAAGTGTATCCAGAGGAGAAAAACACTATAAATATGATCATGTTTTGGATTTTATACATTTTGATCACATGACATGTGAAAAAGTTATAGCCAGCATGAAGAATAAAAAGTACCGATTTCCTTTGTTTAGAACCAAGCTGCTCGTTGCTAGGCGACGTGACACCAGACTATTGAATCCTATTTGTACGATTATCCGTGTAGTCTGTCTCCTCCACGCTGTCAGTCATCTATCGGTTTTCTCATAGACATAAAATGTGACCCTTCGTCTCGAAACGTTATTATGTCGGTATGAATTGGACCCCGAAAAGTGACTTTAGAATTAAATGGATAGGAAATACCAATTTTTGAGCTTTTGCATTGTGACGGATTGTCTTCATTCTCTTACATAACAAATCGAAACAAACCCCAAGTTTCATGTTCTTTGTCAATAAATTCTATTTTTTGCACCCGAGTCATCCCGACATAATACCGTTTAGAGACGGTTCGTCACAAATAGACATGCACTGTATCTTCATCATTACCTCCCCTGTATGGGCGGGCAGACAATAGCGCAATGTACGCAACAGCTGGTGTACCCATCAAACCGTGACTGATTAACGGAAGTTGATTGTATTCCATGACCTTCGTTACAAACCCTCTCCCTTTTTTGATTGGCCCCCACGTGAACTGTGAGTTACGATTTTTCAATTTGATGTGAGCCAACTTTGATTCATCGATTCAAGACGCCATTATGTGTCTATGACAATACTCTTCAACAGTCGTAACGTCACTTCCTTCCTAATGACGCATGGTAACTTAGTAACACTGGCTCTAAACTATCGGAACAATGGCGGACGCCCGTATGAAATATTTCTCCGGCTAGCATAAAAACGCTTCCAGAGGAAAAAAAAACATAAATTTGATCATGTTTTGACTTTTCCACATTCTGATCAAAAGGCATATGAAAAGGGAATGAAAAGTTCTAGCCAGCATGAAGAATAAAAAGTAATGATTTTCTTTGTTTAGAACCAAGATGGCCGCCGTTGCCCGGCGGCGTGACATCAGACTACTGAATCCTATACCCAGTCTACATTTCCAGAAGTGGATATATTAATAAAGTTCATCTTAACCATCTCGTTACCAACTATAGGAAAATCGTCACATTCGTTACGATAAAACCAACATTTTTCTGTGCGGCTATGTGGTCTAATGGTATGACACTCGCTTTCGGATCGGAAGGTCCTGGGTTCGAGCCTCGCACTCGGCGCATAGTTGAGTCCTTGGAAAAGACTCTTTACTCACATTCTCTCACCGTACTCAGGTGTAAAATGAGTACCTGGCCGTTAACAGCGCTGTCTTTGTCCGAAAAATTGTAATATCGCCTAAAAGGCGTTATGTCCCGTCCTACATGTTAAATGTTGCTGTTGACCAGGGACACCTTGTAAAGCGCTTTGAGCACATTTAGTGGATATTGCGCTAT
>NC_088367.1:7591822-7599322 GCF_034508935.2 Berghia stephanieae | reverse complement strand
AAGCGAGGACGAGAGAGACGCATGCGCAAAACCATTTTGACGTTCTCTCTGTAAGGTGACGTCCAATCAAGGGACGCTACTCTTCCGCTAATCTCATTCCCTATAGCAACGCTTAACATGTAGGACAAAACAAATCGCATGAAGGAAAAAATATTTGAGCTTTGATTTGACCGTACGATTGATTTGATTTACTCGTACCGAGACTTGAGATTTAATATTGAATGAAGACAAACATAGACTAGACTACAAATCTCATTAGGAGAAACGTGTTCAAATATTTGACTTCCGGTGCCTAATGCTAAACCAATCAAATCATTTTTATCTAAAGGAATTATTTAGCACAGTGAAGGTTTTCTACAATGAAGAGAGATTTTCCAAAGCTCCTGATCTCCGTCCCCCCCCTCTCCCCCATCGCCCCCGTCCCCCCCCCCCCCCCCCCCACACACACACACATTTTGAGATTTCAAACAAATCTAGGGAAATTCTTGTGTCAGTTGATGTTTAAAATAAAGTTTACATTTCAAATTTATCTAATGAATGGAAAATCTTTTTAAAAAGTAGAAAAATCGATTTAACGAGTTTTGGAAAACCAGCCTTCAATCGAAGGTTTGTGCGTTATTAATATTAACCAATCAGAATATTTACTGCTATTTAGCCCGTTCCGTTCTCTTTACTATCTACTACTTCCAGTCAACGAACAGGACTGGCAAACATTGATCCAAAAGCCACCTTTAATACATGCCAAACAGACAAATAGGTCAGCCTCACAGTGAATATTTATCACAAAATTTTGACATACTGATGAAGGAATAAACTAGTTGATTTTTTACCAATCAAAACATGAATTTTGTGACACACCTTCACACGTGCTCGGACAAACATTGTTGGTTGTTTATAAACAATAACGTGAATGAAATCCACCTCTCTCTCTCTCTGATCAATGTTATTGTTTTTATACCGCCAAATGGGTGACTAGTTATCACACAATTTTCTCGATCAGATTATAAACGTTTAAATTTACACATAGTTTTCTGTGTTAGTTCTATTGATCAATTGATAGAGCAGTGGGTATTTTACTTAAACACAAACCATCGATAGTAATACCTGTGTAGTTTGCTGTGTCTTCCAATTAATGCCATTGTTTACTTTATGACGAGAGGCGTGGTTATCTACCTGTCTATAGATAGTATGCGCTTGGCTAAGAAGCTCATAACATTGCCATCAGGAAATATAACCGACCAACACACAAAACTGTGTGTAAGCTTGAACGTTTATAGTCTGCCAAAGCAAAACAAAACAAAAAAACAAAAGAAAGCAACCCCCCCCCCCCCAAAAAAAAAAAAACAAAAAAACAAAATCCCTCCAAAAAACAAAATCAAAAACAGAATGCCGAGTGTGCCGTCAAAAATAAATCGCTCATTGTTCCAAGTGAAAAATTTCTCTTTATAGATAGTATGCGCTTGGCTAAGAAGCTCATAACATTGCCATCCGGAAGTATAACGGTTCAACACACAAAACTGTGTGTAACCATGATCGTTTATAGTCTGGTTAATACAGTTTAGTGAGAAGTACTCATAAACGCGGATGGCAAAAAACGATAACAAAGGCCCGAGTGACGTCATCTGCATACTATCTATACTAAATTTCATATTATGATACCCGATAACGCTATATTATATTATAGAATTTATGATCACTCTCATCTTTAGCTTAGCTCCCACAACATGGTCCATACCTCCAGCATATCAACCATCACGACAATGGGCAGGGCAAATCCAAATATGACGTCACAGAGGTCAAGGAGGTTATCCAAGAGACGAATTTTCCAGAGAGTGACCTTGGTCGTCTCGTTTGTTTACGTCATGTGCTATGCGCCTTTTGTGGTGAGTATGTTGCAAATGCTATCATTCATTAACGGTTTTTAAAACAAAACCACCCTCTCCCCCCCCCCCTCAAAAACAAACAAACAAACAAACAAACAAAACAAAAACAAAAAAGAAAACAACCCAATACTAAAATAATGGTAGATACCCAATGGTTCTAAATGAGTTTTTATCTTATCTTCTCCATTTCCTGCTTCCTTTTTATCTTATCTTCTCCATTTCCTGTTTGCTTTTATCTTATCTTCTCCATTTCCTGCTTCCTCTTATCTTATCTTCTCCATTTCCTCTTTCCTTTTATCTTCTCTTCTCCATTTCCTGCTTCTTTTTATCTTATTTTCTCCATTTCCTGCTTCCTCTTATCTTATCTTCTCAATTTCCTGCTTCCTTTTATCTTATCTTCTCCATTTCCTGTTTCCTTTTTATCTTATCTTCTCCATTTCCTGCTTCCTCTTATCTTATCTTCTCCATTTCCTGCTTCCGTTTATCTTATCTTCTCCATTTCCTACTTCCTTTTATCTTCTCTTCTCCATTTCCTGCTTCCTTTTATCTCATCTTCTCCATTTCCTGCTTCCTTTTATCTTATCTTCTCCATTTCCTGCTTCCTTTTATCTTATCTTTTCCATTTCCTACTTCCTTTTATCTCATCTTCTCCATTTCCTGCTCCCTTTTATCTCATCTTCTCCATTTCCTGCTTCCTTTCATCTTATCTTCTCCATTTCCCGCTTACAAAACAGATTCTTCTGGTGGTGGATACCCAATGGCTCTGAAGGAGTTTGTTCCTTATCTTTGATCTTATCTTCTCCATTTCCTGCTTCCGTTTATCTTATCTTCTCCATTTCCTACTTCCTTTTATCTTATCTTCTCCATTTCCTGCTTCCAAAACAGATTCGCCTGGTAGTGGATACCATCTACGATCGTGATAACCAAGACGGCCTCCATCACTCCGTCACACTCATCCTCCTCTTCATGGCCCCTCTCCTCAACCCCTTCGTCTACGGACTGTTCAACAGATACTTCCGAAAGACGCTCATCGACATGATAAGATGTCGGACAAAGTCTGGAGTTGAGACCTCTTCGACCTACAGCAATAATGGAGCCGTTGAGACTCTTGAAGCCGGATGAGTTGGTGGATTATTTTCCAACAATCCAGGCAGTCGGGATTTGTGACCATTGTCTCAAAACAATATTAACCACGTGATACTAAGCTGATTATTAAAGTGATACTAAAGTTGCTAGGTGCGGAGGACTGTAAAAAGCATTAAACAAAAATGAATATAACAGCTTCAACAACAACCAAAAATACCAAACACGAAACGTTTCGGGCTTAACGCCCTTCTTCAGCCAACAACAACATTTAAAAAACCCAATTGATCTATTATTTAGTAATGTATTTATGTGGGGGGTTTTTTTTTTGTTATTGTTTTTGGCTGAAGAAGGGTTTTGAGCCGGAAACATTCCGTGTTTGGTACAGAGATTTGTGACCCACCGCCTCAAAACAATATGATGTCAACCACCGTTTCAAAATGGCATTACGTCATCAGGACTAACTCGGTTGTGAATATTATAGATCCCTATACAGTATACAGCTACCCATATCTGATCTGGAGTACATCCTACAAACAGACCAAGAAACCAGCATGGAGCACACTATCGCTTGAAGCCTGACTTGCTCAAACACACAGAGAAATTTGTGGATTATGTGCGAATGACGCCTGATAAGTACAAATCTTTGTTTGAATTCGGTGTTGCAGATTTAATTGGAGAAGTGAAAACTTTCAAATAGGTAATCAATTTGGAAATAAATAGACCAGATGTTGTATGCCCCACGCAAAAAAGTGCAACTGTTTGCCGATCTCTCTCTCTCTCTCTCTCTCTCTCTCTCTCTCTCTCTCTCTCTCTCTCTTCTCTCTCAGCCAGGCGGAGGGTGTATTAATGTGATCCAGAGTTTAGTTTTCTTTTGCTTTTTTTTCTGTTTTTTTTTATCTGTCACGTCTCATACCATACGTTTTTCAAATACTTTTAAATCTCTGAGACTTAATTAAACTTGACTTACCATAATTTGGCTTTCTCTTTTATTCTCTTCAACTGATTCAATAAACTACTCATAATTGAAATGATATTTCATTTTCCAATGTTTTTATAATTTATTTTGAACTTTTGTAATGAGTTATGGGATGAGAGTGATGGTAAGCTGGCGCCTGGTTATCGCAGTGTAGATATCTAGTGTTCACTATTGAAAAAGTGTGTATGAAACAGTGCCAGTGAAGGTCCTGGATTCGAGCCATTTTGGTAAAATGAGTACTTGGCCGTTACAGCGTTGTCTCTGTCCGAAAAAAAAAATTGTAATATCGCCTAACAGGCGTCATGTCCCGTCCTAAATCTTAAATGGGACCACTTGTAAAGCGCTTTGAGCACGTTAAGTGGATATTGCGCTATAAAAAAGCTCATTTTTAAAGTAATAATAATAACAAGGAAGACATCAGTATCCCTTCGTCCATCACACCACTGGATAACTGGCCCCTGATGCAATGCAACACTGGTTGTTTTCATTCCTCCATCAGTATCCGTTCGCCCATCACACAACTGGATAACTGGGCGTTCGTCCATCACACCACTGGATAACTGGCCCCTGATGCAATGCCACACTGGTTGTTTTCATTCCTACATCAGTATCCGTTCGTCCATCACACCACTGGATAACTGGCCCTTCGCCCATCACACCACTGGATAACTGGCCCTTCATCCATCACACCACTGGATAACTGGCCCTTCGTCCATCACACCACTGGATAACTGGCCCTTGATGCAATGCCACACTGGTTGTTTTCATTCCTACATCAGTATCCGTTCGTCCATCACACCACTGGATAACTGGCCCTTGATGCAATGCCACACTGGTTGTTTTCATTCCTACATCAGTATCCGTTCGTCCATCACACCACTGGATAACTGGCCGTTCGTCCATCACACCACTGGATAACTGGACCTTGATGCAATGCCACACTGATTGTTTTCATTCCTACATCAGTATCCGTTCGTCCATCACACCACTGGATAACTGGCCCTTGATGCAATGCAACACTGATTGTTTTCATTCCTACATCAGTATCCGTTCGTCCATCACACCACTGGATAACTGGCCCTTCATCCATCACACCACTGGATAACTGTCCCTTCGTCCATCACACCACTGGATAACTGGCCCTTGATGCAATGCAACACTGATTGTTTTCATTCCTACATCAGTATCCGTTCGTCCATCACACCACTGGATAACTGGCCCTTCATCCATCACACCACTGGATAACTGTCCCTTCGTCCATCACACCACTGGATAACTGGCCCTTGATGCAATGCCACACTGGTTGTTTTCATTCCTACATCAGTATCCGTTCGTCCATCACACCACTGGATAACTGGCCGTTCGTCCATCACACCACTGGATAACTGGACCTTGATGCAATGCCACACTGATTGTTTTCATTCCTACATCAGTATCCGTTCGTCCATCACACCACTGGATAACTGGCCCTTGATGCAATGCAACACTGATTGTTTTCATTCCTACATCAGTATCCGTTCGTCCATCACACCACTGGATAACTGGCCGTTCGTCCATCACACCACTGGATAACTGGCCCTTCGTCTATCACACCACTGGATGACTGGCCCTTCATCCATCACACCACTGGATAACTGGCCCTTGATGCAATGCCACACTGATTGTTTTCATTCCGACTCATCTTGATGTAACCTCTTTCCCCCCATGTTGGACCAAAACTGAAATGGATCAAGAGTCAAAAATGTAACGATAATATTAATATGATGGCGGTTAACATGAACAATTGATGACAATAGTTGTAAAAATATTTAACCCATCTCAGAAAGAAAAGGGTATAGATAGTATGCGCTTGACTAAGCAGCTCACAAATTGCCATCCGGATTTATAACGGACCAAAACACAGTGTATAACCATGGTCGTTTATAGTCATGTTAATACAGTTTAGTGAGAATTACTCCAAAAAAAAAACAATAACAAAGACCAGAGTGACGTCAACTTCAAACTATCTATACAATGCTTTTGCTTTTCCTCCTCCTCCTCCTCCTCCTCCTCCTCCTCCTCCTCCTCTTCTTCTTCTTCTTCCTCCTCCTCCTCCTCCTCCTCTTCTTCTTCTTCTTCTTCTTCTTCTTCTTCTTCTTCTTCCTCCTCCTCCTTCTTCTTCTCTTCTTTTTTATATAAAAAAAAGTAAAATGTAGTCTTGTCCTCCTGGGGAGGGTTCCTGACTTCCTATAGTGGGCAGGGAGGTACTTACTGTGTCTTCTATCCCCCTATATCTGTTTTCCAACATGCTCTCTGTCTTTGTTTTGGAATGAGATTACTTGGTTTTGCCCTGGATACCCTGACAGTCAAATGTATAGTTAGAGTTTTGGGAGATGATAATTTTTGTCGTGTAAATCATCTCTCTGTTAAGCGCTGTATTATTTTTAATATTACATATTATATTGCTTATGATTTGAGTGTGTTCTTCTTGTGGGGAACCTGTGCTTGAGTCCGGATGAGACTTTTAGGGGATCTCAAAATAAGTACGCTGATAGTTTGCTCTTGGAGTCTACATGATTCTTATTTGAACCAGTTTCCATTTGTCTTACCCTTTCTATGGTGCTTTAATTGTAATTCTAGAACTTTTGACTATCCCATTATCTTCCTTTTTACTGGCACTTATATGACCTAAATATGTTGCAAGCGCCGTAAAACCCTTAAAACAAACAAACAATAATCTTGTCTTCTATAAATTTAGAAAATCGTCTTATTACCTATTTTTGACAAGCCAGAATTGTTTTCCCACACCATAAAAACCATATCCTACGACCAACATCTCGTGATTCAACTCCACACTGCTACAGTACGGCTCGTGGTAAATGCCCCCTTTGTACGTCATGAATGAAAAGTGGTCAGCGTCCACCATCACGGCTACGGGGCCCACCTGGTGAAAAAAAAGGGAGCTAATGTTATTTTATTAGCATGTTAACGATTACATTACCAACCTACAGCGATCGACGAACGAATGACGTAGAAGTAAACAAAAGATCGGTCATAATACTCTGAGGACATATTATCTTCGTTTTCTTCTACTTCGTTCGTCGATAGCTGGAGATTGGGATCGTAATCGGAGACTTGCTATTACTCAAAACATTACGCGAAAATAAAAGTCGATATCACCAAGAGAAAGCAACTCGTGAGTTGTATTCAAGAGTTCAACAAATGGAATCATTGTTTCCTTGAGCACTAATAATGACAACTCTCTAGGCGGTGCATTTACTTTTAAAATGACGTCAAAATACAAGTTCTAATGTCAAACTATAATACAGGCACTTATGTTGAAAACAACAAGAGATGAAGTGAGTAGGAAGGTGCCAGAAGACAGGCGTAGTTGTAGTACCAGTAAGGTCGCGGGTTCAAACCCCAATCACCGCCGCGAAATTTTTATTCTATATTGTCTTCTGGCACTTTCCTACTCACTTCAACTGACTTCGCGGAGGTTGTGTGCGTTGGACCCGCGATCTCAAGTTGTCGGAGAGAGAGAGAGAGAGAGAGAGAGAGAGAGAGAGAGAGAGA
>NC_088367.1:7571822-7581822 GCF_034508935.2 Berghia stephanieae | reverse complement strand
CAAAAAGATAATCGATTGCTCGGTAATGGCCCTTGGGCATGAAGAATGGCGTTCCATGACATTCAACCTCTGTAGGGAGACGGAACTCCGGTAAGGTAAGGTAATGTAAACGTTTAAGCTTACATAGTTTTGTGTGTTGGTCCGTTATACTTCCGGATGGCAATGTTGTGAGCTTCCTAGCCAAGCGCACACTATCTATAGCCTGACACTGACCATAAAATTACGTCAAAAGACAAGTCTTTGGCCGCAAAAGAAAACAAATCGTGAGTTGTATTCAATAGTTCAATCAAGGTAATCACTTGTTTCCTTGAGTCTACTAACGACAATACTCTTCAACAGTCGTAACGTCACTTCCTTCCTAATGACGCATGGTAACTTAGTAACTGGCTCTAAACTATCAGAACAATGGCGGACGCCCGTATGAAATATTTCACCGACGAGCATAAAAGCGTATCCAAAGGGAAAAAAACAGTATAAATCTGATCTTGTTTTGACTTTTACACATTCTCATCATAAGACATATGAAAAGTTCTAGCCAGCATGAAGAATAAAAAGTAATGATTTTCTTTGTTTAGAACCAAGATGGCCGCCGTTGCCGGGCGGCGTGACATCAGACTACTGAATCCAATTGTTGACGCCCGTATGAAATATTTCTCCAACGAGCATAAAAGTGTATCCAGAGGAAGAAAAAACCATTATAAATCTGATCATGTTTTGACTTTTACACATTCTGATCACAAGACATATGAAAAGTTGTAGCCAGCATGAAGAATAAAAAGTAATTATTTTCTTTGTTTAGAACCAAGATGGCCGCCGTTACTGGATGACGTGACATCAGACTACTGAATCCAATTTACACAGAAAACAACCAACAGACACAATTGGATTCAGTAGTCTGATGTCACGTCGCCCAGCAACAGCGGCCATATTGGTTCTTAACAAAGAAATTCATTACTTTTTATTCTTCATGCTGGCTAGAACTTTTCATTCCCTTTTCATATGCCTTGTGATCAGAATGTGTAAAAGTCAAAACATGATCTAATTTATGGGTTTTTTTTCCTCTGGAAACGCTTTTATGCTCGCCGGAGAAATATTTCATACGGGCGTTCGCCATTGTTCCGATAGTTTAGAGCCAGTGTTACTAAGTTACCATGCGTCATTAGGAAGGAAGTGACGTTACGACTGTTGAAGAGTATTCCCATACCTTGTTTTACTAACACAACGTAGTGAGTGATTTTTAGTAATGAGGGAAGCGGATGAAAGGCGAATTTAATCTGTATGACGCGCTTCATTTCACATGTTGGTTGTGACGAATGAAATCTCTTAAAGCCGGTCGTAAATCCCTGATTAGCATCATATGTTTTATGTTTTAACATGTCGCGAAACGATAATAATAATAATAATGATAATAATAATAATAATAATAATAATAATAATAATAATAATAATAATAATGATAATAATAATGATAATAATAATAATAATAATAATAATAATAATAATAATAATAATAATAATAATAATGATAATAATAATAATAATAATAATAATAATAATAATAATAATAATAATAATAATAATAATAGTAATAATAGTAGTAATAATATTAATAATAATAATTAATAATAATAATAATAATAATAATAATAATAATAATAATAATAATAATAATAATAATGATGATGATGATAATAATAATAATAATAATGATAATAGTAATAATAATAATAATAATAATAATAATAATAATAATAATAATAATAATAATAATAATAATAATAATACTAATAATAATAATAACAGTAATAATAATAATAATAAAATAATAATAATAATAATAATAATAATAATAATAATAATAATAATAATAATAAGAAGAAGAAGAAGAAGAAGAAGAAGAAGAAGAAGAAGAAGAAGAAGAAGAAGAAGAAGAAGAAGAAGAAGAAGAAGAAGAAAAAGAAGAAGAAGAAGAAGAAGAAGAAGAAGAAGAAGAAGAAGAATACGTTACTTATATAGAGCTCAACTGCCACATAAGTGCTCAGCGGCACTTTACAATATTAATTGGATTCAACAGTCATGACGTCACTTCCCTCGTAATGAAGAATGGTAAGTTAGTAACTGGCTCTAAACTATCGGAACAATGGCGGACGTCCTTATGAAATATTTCTCCGATGAGCATAAAAGCGTATCCAAAGTAAAAAAAAAACCCATTATAAATCTGATCATGTTTTGACTTTTACACATTCTGATCACAAGACATATGAAAAGTTCTAGCCAGCATGAAGAATAAAAAGTACCGATTTTCTTTGATTAGAACCGAGATGGCCGCCGTTGCTGGGCGACGTGACATCAGACTATTGAATCCAATAGTCATTCAATAATTCATTCAATGCCAAGTTTGAGAGCACATAATATGGAGAATATATAGTTTTTGAAAATCGTTCTCTCCAAAAGATGTACCTACCGACGTTCACGTGTAAACAAAGGAATTCAACCACAACACAGGCCTCCATAAATTATTGATCCAATAAACCCCATTATATGGCAACCACTGAGGTCAATAAATTTCAAATTAAATTTTTTGTAATGATGGTAAGCGATTATACTATTCTTACACTCCGCAATACGCTTCAACCGTCGTAACGTCACTTCCCTCATAATGACGCACGGTAACTTAGTAACTGGCTCTTAACTATCGGAACAATGGCGGACGCCATTATGAAATATTTCTCAGACGAGCATAAAAGCGTATCCAGTGAAAAAAAAAACATTATAAATCTGATCATGTTTTAACTTTTACACATTCTGATCACAAGACATATGAAAAGTTCTAGCCAGCATGAAGAATAAAAAGTACCGATTTTCTTTGTTTAGAACCACGATGGCCGCCGTTGCTGGGCGACGTGACATCAGACTATTGAATCCATTTCCGGACGTGTTCCCAACTGCCGCGCGAGTTTGCGAATGCGCGTTGGGAACAAAGTTCGAATTCCAAAAAGTACCAAATCATATTCCACTCCTGAATCGATTCCTCTTCGAAGTGACTATTCTCACCCCCGGGATGCTAGTCTTCATAATAGTATAAAAAGTAGTCCACAATTGTTGTATGTTTAATCCAAAGGTTGTAATGCAGTAATTTGTTAAGTTTCTTGTCACAAGTTGCACAATTAAAAAAAAAAATCAATCAAATCCAAATCGCAAAAAGCCGGCGACGTCGGTAATCCAATCGGCCGGGGGTGGGGGGGGGGGGGGGGGTGAGAATAGAGGCAGCCTTCCTATTTCGTCATTTTTGAATGAAAAACATGTTCAAAAACACTTATCTAAATGATTTTTCTTCTTAAAGAATCTGATTTTTAGTGAAATTTAACGATATATATATCATCTGACGTCACAAATTCTAATGTAAACATGATATCACTACGCGTTACTATTGAGGGAGAGGGATGGAATAATGGGTAAAATATGATACGCACCAGTTCAATCCACCAAACAATAGTTTCGTTTATTAGTCCTTCAGAGCCGTGAGGCCATGGAGCCGGAGTTAATCCCGGTTCCTATAGAGTGAAACGGAGAGTAGCAATTTTTTGCTATCCTTTCGATAGGACGCTAGTCTATCGCAAAGTACTTTCTGCCAGATCTAACAGACCCAGCTACCCAATCACTGCTGGGTGGACAGGGGGTCAGAAAAAAAATCACGACTGCGCCCGGGATCGATCTCGGTTCCTTTGCGTGTGAAGCGAGTGCTCTACCAACTGAGCCATTGGGAAATCCCCTTCCCTAAACACCCCCCTCCCCCCCGCCCCCCCCCCTCCCCCAAACAATCGTTACCAACAATTGAAATGAGTTCTAGCCTTCATTGTCTCCGATGCCGTAGTTTGAAAAAAAAAAACACGTATTAAAAAATTTGACCAGGTAAAGTCGACCTCCAAATATTGATCGATTAGAATAACCCTCGTTTTGTCAAACATATCTCAAAGTTGGGACTTCACGAAGTCCCAGGTTTGAGAGTTTTGACCAAGATGAATGTTAGTTTAATCGATCGATATTAACAGGTCGAGTTTTCTGGCCTAAGTTTTAAATTCGTGTCTTTGTGTGCGCGCGTGTGTGTGTATGTGTGTGTGTTTGTGTGTGTGTGTTTGTGTTTGTGTGTGTGTCTTTGTGTGCGTGTGTGTTTGTGTGTGTATGTGTATGTGTGTGTTTGTGTGCGTGTGTGTGTGTGTGTCTTTGTGTGCGTGTGTGTTTGTGTGTGTATGTGTATGTGTGTGTGCGTGTGTGTGTGTGTCATTGTGTGCGTGTGTGTTTGTGTGTGTATGTGTATGTGTGTGTTTGTGTGCGTGTGTCTTTGTGTGCGTGTGTGTTTGTGTGTTCGTAAGTGTGTGTGTGTGTTTTAAAAATAGAGTAGGTGGGCAATCTGGTAGTTATAGATAGTATGCAGATGACGTCACTCAGGCCTTTGTTATTGTTTTTGCCATCCGCGTTTGTGAGTTGTTCTCACTAAACTGTATTAACCTGACTATAAAAGTTCATGGTTACACAGAGTTTGTGTGTTGGTCCGTTATACTTCCGGATGGCAATGTTGTGAACTCCTTGGCCAAGCGCATTCTATCTATAGTATTTTGAGTTTGGTTTCATGACTAAGGTCACGTGACACTCCAGCTTTACAGAGCTGCCTAATTGAAATTTCAAAAATTCAAAGTTTCCAAGGGAAAAAAAACTCACTTTAAATAGCTTTAGAAATAAATAATTTGGCCTATTCATGATTCAGAAATTTAAATACCCCAAAGGACTGGATATCGGCTCTAAGGCCCTATTTAACTTTGTATTTTGTTTGTTTTTAAGGGTTTTACGGCGCTTGCAACATATTTAGTTTATATCAGCGCCAGTAAAAAGGAATAAAATGGGATAGTAAAAAGTTCTAGAATTACAATTAAAGCAGCCATTAGAACGTAAGACAAAGGGGGAAC
Organism: Berghia stephanieae; assembly: GCF_034508935.2. Lineage (NCBI taxonomy): Eukaryota > Metazoa > Mollusca > Gastropoda > Nudibranchia > Aeolidiidae > Berghia > Berghia stephanieae. Next base: position 7,576,858 of record NC_088367.1, on the reverse strand, counting down.
TGGGAACAAATAGGGATCAGATTTAGATTTCAAGAGCATACCATCAATGTATTTAGTTTGAGATCACCCATAAGTCTCATCCAGAGACAAGCACAAAATCCAACAAAGAGGAATACACTCAAATGCTTACATTATACATTTAGAATAACAAATATAATAATACATAACAGAGAGATGATTTACAAGGAAAAAAAATACCATCTCCCAAAACAACAACTATGGATTTGACTGTTTCCCTCCCAGCCAGGACTCCGGCCAGGGCCAGGACAAAACCAAGTAATCTCATTCCAAGACAAAGACAGAAAGCATGTTGGAAAACAGATACAAGGGGATAGAAGACACAGTATGTACCTCCCTGCCCACTATGGGAGGTCAGGAACACCCCCCCCCCCCCCCCAGTAATTAACTTTCCTTTTCAACACGATTTATTGAGTCAAAGAAGCGAATGTTGTTCTGTAGATAGAGCCAAAAAGTCGTATTTCTACGACATTTTCGTAGCATTAGGCAGGTCTGCTTTTATATTATAATCTACGCATCACACCGCCGTGGAGGTAAAAAAAGCTTTGTCATCATCTGACCCCTCCATTTTGAATAAATTACCTCTTGATATTTGAAACTCAGAATACCTGGAGACATTCAAAAGCAGGCTAAAGACATATGTGACCCTTCGCCTCAAAACCGTATTAAGTCGGGTTGGTTAAGATGTTGAAAATTGAATTTATAGCCAGAAATATCAGACCTGTGTTGAGTTTGTCTGTTTTATTGAGGAGAATGGATACCATGTTTTAGGGTGCGAATACCAACAATTTATATTTTTGACCAGTTTAACATTTAATTCGGCTTCTAGGCATATGGTTCGTTCCGACATAATACCGTTTTGAGACGATGGGTCACATATTACTTTAGAAAACATTTCTTTGCTTGGTTTTCTTTTCTTTTAAAACGTATTTCTATGTTGAAAGCGTTTTATTTATTGAATATGTCTGTTTCTAATAGCTGTAGTCATTGTTTAATAAATGATATAGATATATTTTATTTTTGTAAAACGCCTTGAGCTCATATTATTGCATGAGATGTTGGCGCTATATAAGTGTGCAGTATATATTCTTCTTCTTCTTCCTCCTTCTCGTATTCCTCCTCCTCCTCCTTCTCCTCCTCCTCCTCCTCCTCCTCCTCCTCCCCCTTCTTCTTCTTCTTCTTTTTCTTCTTCTTCTTCTTCTTCTTCTTCTTCTTCTTCTTCTTCTTCTTCTTCTTCTTCTTCTTCTTCTTCTTCTTCTTCTTCTTCTTCTTCTCTTCTTCTTCTTCTTCTTCTTCTTCTTCTTCTTCTTCTTCTTCTTCTTCTTCTTCTTCTTCTTCTTCTTCTTCTTCTTCTTCTTCTTCTTCTTCTTCTTCTTCTTCTTCTTCTTCTTCTCCTCCTCCTCCTCCTCCTCCTCCTCCTCCTCCCAAGAAGAATAAGAATAAGAATGGAGATAGGTTGAGAGATAAGTATATATATATATATATATATATATATATATATATATATATATATATATTATATATATATATATATATATATAGTAGACAAAGAGAAGGGCAGAGAGTGAGAGGAATATAGATTGATACCTAGTATATAAATATATAACTAGAGAGATAGAGATGGAGAGAGAGAGAGAGAGAGAGAGAGAGAGAGAGAGAGGGGGGGGATGAGTAATAGATAGATAGATAGATAGATAGATAGATAGATAGATAGATAGATAGATAGATAGAGAGAGAGAGATAGAGAAAGAGAGAGAGGGAGAGAGAGAGATAGAGAGAGAGAGAGGGAGAGAGAGAGAGGGAGAGAGAGGGAGAGACAGAGAGAGAGAGAGAGTGAAAGAAAGAATGAAAGAGAAAGAAAGAGTGAGGGGGAGGAGAAAGAAAGAGAGAGAGAAGGGGGGGGGGGAGAAAGAAAGAAAGAGAGAGAGAAGGAGAGATTGAGGTTGGGGGGGGGGGGGTGTTAGTACAACGCTTCATTAATCTTTATCATGACAATATTATAATGCAAAAACCCACAGACAATTCCAATAATTTCGATGCCAATCATGTTTATTGGTGACCAATAAAGATGCGATTGCTTGTAAGTCTTCAATCTCGTCAAATGTAACCATCACTTTGCAATAGTGATGGCCTTTTGGATCATTCTCATATAATTTATTGGTCAAAATCTGAGTCAACTAGGCCACCGTCAACATGTGATAGAGTACCATTTGTATCCTCTTCACCAACTGGAAGTGTGTCATTTATAATCTGTTCGATAAAGTCAACTACACCATCAGTAAAATTTGATAGAGTACCGTTTGCTTCCTCTTCACCAACTGGGAATGAACCAGTTATTATCTGTTTGATAAAGTCAACTAGGCCACCGTCAACATGTGATAGAGTACCATTTGTTTCCTCTTCACCAACTGGGAAAGTGTCATTTATAATCTGTTCGATATAGTCAACTACACCATCAGTAAAATTTGATAGAGTACCGTTTGCTTCCTCTTCACCAACTGGGAATGAACCAGTTATTATCTGTTCGATAAAGTCAACTAGGACACCGTCAACATGTGATAGAGTACCATTTGTTTCCTCTTCACCAACTGGAAGTGTGTCATTTATAATCTGTTCGATGTAGTCACCTACACCATCGATAAAATGTGGTAGAGTACCGTTTGTATCCTCTTCACCAACTGGGAGTGTGTCATTTATAATCTGTTCGATATAGTCAACTACACCATCAGTAAAATTTGATAGAGTACCGTTTGCTTCCTCTTCACCAACTGGGAATGAACCAGTTATTATCTGTTCGATAAAGTCAACTAGGACACCGTCAACATGTGATAGAGTACCATTTGTTTCCTCTTCACCAACTGGAAGAGTGTCATTTATAATCTGTTCGATATAGTCAACTACACCATCAGTAAAATTTGATAGAGTACCGTTTGCTTCCTCTTCACCAACTGGGAATGAACCAGTTATTATCTGTTCGATAAAGTCAACTAGGCCACCGTCAACATGTGATAGAGTTCCATTTGTTTCCTCTTCACCAACTGGAAGAGTGTCATTTATAATCTGTTCGATGTAGTCACCTACACCATCGATAAAATGTGGTAGAGTACCATTTGTTTTCTCTTCACGAACTGGGGATGTAAAATTTGAAATAATTTGTCCGAAATCTGGGTCAAATGGACCATTGTCGATATCTTGTCCGAAATCTGGGTAAATTGGACCATTGTCAGCTTTTGATAGAGTATCTCGTGATTCTCCGTTACCAAATGGGGCAGAATGATTTACAGACCCTTGTCCAAAATCTGGGTCAATTGGACCATTGTCGATATCTTGTCCGAATTCTGGGTCAAGTGAATCACCGTCAACATCTGGTTGATTGCCTTTTGTATCCTTGTCACCCAGGTCAGACTCAGAGCCATCTCTCATGTTGTTGTTGTTGTTGTTGTTGTTGTTGTTGTTGTTGTTGCTGTCGATTTCCAAAGGTACGGCAGATACCATAGCAACAGCCAAGACCACCATTACAATCCATGTCGGAGTCTGGAGAGGTGAAAAAGAGATGATGATCGTTAAAGACAGGAACGTGTTTGAAGCCCAGGGTAGCCAAGAAGGAGGTCCCGATAGTTCAGTTGGTAGAGCACTAGCTCCACACGCAAAGGACATTGGGATCGATCCCGAGTAAAGTCGTGATTTGTTTTCTCTGACCACTTGACCACCCAGCAGTGGCTAGGTGGCCGGGTCTGTTAGATGTGGCGGATTGTACTTTGTGATGGACTAGCGTCCTATCCAAAGGATAGTAAGCAATTACTTTTGTCCGTTTAATGCTACAGAAACCGGAATAAACTCCGGATGTCACGTTTCCCAGCAACGGCGAGCACCGTGGTTCTAAACTAAGAAAATCGGTACTTTTTATTCTTCATGCTGGCTAGAACTTTTCATATGTCATGTGATCAGAATGTATAAAAGTCAAAACATGATCATATTTATTATGTTTTTCTCCTCTGGATACACTTTTATGCTCGTCGGAGAAATATTTCATAAGGGCGTCCGCCATTGTTCAGATAGTTTAGAGCCAGTTACTAAGTTACCATGCGTCATTACGAGGTAAGTGACGTCATGACTGTTGAAGCGTATTGAGCTCCTATTCTTTTCTTGAACTGTATGGAACATCCACATTGTTTACCTTTGATAACTGTAATAGAAGAGAGTGCATCCAAATCGTTTACTGATTACACATTCTTTTCTATCATAACGATACTAATCGCCGACCAATTAACAACAAACACACCGGATCAAGAAATAGGGACGCAAACATCACTACAAACTACGGATTTGTATAATTTGGGTTCTTAGAAATTTCTGGAAGTTAAGGAGGATACAGACCAAAACAAAGATCAAATTTTTCAAATCCAACATTTTCTCTGTGTTGCTATAGATAGTTCGAAGTTGACGTCACTCAGGTCTTTCTTGTTGTTTTTTGCCATCCGCGTTTATGAGTAATTCGCACTAAACTGTATTAACCTAACTATAAACAATCATGGTTACACAAAGTTTGTGTGTTGGTTCGTTATACTTCCGGATGGCAATGTTGTGAGCTACTTAGCCAAGTGCATACTATCTATAGATAGAATGCGCTTGGCCAAGGAGTTCACAACATTGCCATCCGGAAGTATAACGGACAAACACACAAACTCTGTGTAACCATGAACTTTTATAGTCTGGTTATTACAGTTTAGTGAGAACAACTCGCAAACGCGGATGGCAAAAACAATAACAAAGGCCTAAGTGACGTCATCTGCATACTATCTATAGATAGTGTGCTCTTGGCTAAGCAGCTCACAACATTGCCATCCGGTTGTATAACGGACCAACACACAAAACTATGTGTAACCTTAAATGTTATAGATAGTTCGAAGATGACGTTACTCGGGCCTTTGTTATTGTTTTTGCCATCCGCGTTTGTGAGTTGTTCTCACTAAACTGTATTAACCAGACTATAAAAGTTCATGGTTACACAGAGTTTG
>NC_088367.1:7561822-7566822 GCF_034508935.2 Berghia stephanieae | reverse complement strand
TGTTGTGAACTCCTTGGCCAAGCGCATTCTAGAATGCGCTTGGCCAAGGAGTTCACAACATTGCCATCCGGAAGGATAGATAGAATGCGCTTGGCCAAGGAGTTCACAACACTGCCATCAGGAAGTATAACGGACCAACACACAAACTCTGTATAACCATGAACTTTTATAGTCTGGTTAATACAGTTTAGTGAGAACAACTCACAAACGCGGATGGCAAAAACAATAACAAAGGCTTGAGTGACGTCATCTGCATACTATCTATAGGGGTATAGATAGAATGAAGTTGACATCACTTGGGTCTTTGTTATTGTTTTTTGCCATCCACGTTTATGAGTAATTCTTACTTAACAGTATTATCCAGACTATAAAAGTTCATGTTTACACAGAGTTTTGTGTGTTGGTCCGTTATATTCCGGGTGGCAATGTTGTGAGCTTATTTGCAACCGCATACTATCTATAGATGACAGTGTGTGTGTGTGGGAGGATGTGTGTATGCGTGTGTGTACGTGGGTGTGTGCGCGTGGGTGTGTGCGTATGTGTGTGTGTGTAGTTGTTGTTATGGTGGTGGTTGTTGTAGTAGTTGTATTGTTGATGATGTTGTTTGTAGTGGTTATAGTGGTAATGATGATGATGTATTTTGGGTGAATGTAGTTGTAGTAGTGATGATGATGTGGTGATGAAAATGGAGGTGGGAGGGGAGTATCCTTGGAACAATATGACCTCACCGGTATTTGACGGAACCGGAAGTTGCTCATAACCGGGAAGTCTTTGCCCCAAACCGGATTTTCTTTTACCGATGAACCCTGGGTTTTAATATCTCTGTGTTCATTACGCTCGTTAGAGCTCATTTTAAAAAAAATTAATTAAATTATTATCTATAAGCTTCAAAGCTGTAGAATCCTTCTTTTGAGAATGTAGTTTGGTAGATGATAAAAACGATGAATAGAAACCAAAAAAAACAACAAAAAACAAGATTCATGCAGATAACGATTTTTCACCTTTATTCGTCGGATCTCAAAACTTGTTCGTGCGACTTCCATCGAGTTTTACCAAATCAGCACACAAAATACAATACGTCAATTAATGGCGCTCTTTTAGTCGATGATATTAGGTTTGATAAATAATGATAGTAATAATAATAATAATAATATAATAATAATAATAATAATAATAATAATAATAATAATAATAATAATAATAATAATAATAATAGGCGCTCTTTAGTCGATGATATTAGGTTTGATAAATAATGATAGTAATAATAATAATAATAATAATAATAATAATAATAATAATAATAATAATAATAATAATAATAATAATTATAATGATGAGGATGATGATGATGATGATGATGATGATGATGATGATGATAATAATAATAATATAATAAATATATGATGATGATGATGATGATGATGATGATGATGATGATGATGATGATGATGATAATAATAATAATAATAATAATAACAATAATAATAATAATAATAAAAACAATAATAATAATAATAATAATAATAATAATAATAATAATAATAATAATAATAATAATAATAATAATAATAATAATAATAATAATAAAATAATAATAATAATAATAATAATAATAATAATAATAATGATGATGATGATGATGATGATGATGATGATGATGATGATGATGATGATGATGATAATATAATAATAATAATATAATAATAATAATAATAATAATAATAATAATAATAATAATATGATGATGATGAAGATAATAATAATAATAATAATAATAATAATAATAATAATAATAATAATAATAATAATAATAATAATAATAATAATAATGATAATAATAATAATGATAATAATAATAATAATAATAATAATAATAATAATAATAATAATAATAATAATAATAATAATAATAATAATAATAATAATAATAATAATAATAATAATAATTTATATAGCGCCTAAACATCCAAGTTAATCGTGTTCTGCGGCGCTTTGCATTATAAAAATGTTTTTAAAAAAAACAAAAACAAAAAAAAAAAAAACAATTAAAATCACGACACAACATAATAAGCATAAATACAAAAACAAAATCTAAGCAACATCTATTTCATTTTATTTTTTAAGCCTCACGGAACAACTCAGTCTTCAGACATTTCCTGAAAGATGATAAATTTTCACAGGACTTTGTCCGAGGACTGAGTGCGTTCCATATAGGCGTGGAGCTATGGATGAAAAGGCTTTTTTTTTACCGAAAGTGGATTTTGAGGTAAACCCGAATATTCTATTATGACTTGAACGTAGCCATCGTAAACGTGTAGCCTGACACTGACCAAAAAATGACGTCAATAGACAAGTCTATGGTCGTAAAAGACAACAAATCGTGAGTTGTATTCAATAGTTCAACCAATGGAATCACTTGTTATCTTGAGCACTACGATCGACAACTCACTAGACGGTGCACAAACCTAAAAAAATGTTTTCTTTTAATGACGTCAAACTGTAAGTCCTAGAGGGTTCTAGTGTCAGGCTATATATGTTAACGATGGCTACGCTTGAACACAAGGTATATAAATATAATAAATAAATATATATATATATATATAATATATATATATATATATATATTATATATATATATATATATATATATATATATATATATATATATATATATCATAATATATACATTTTAAAAAAAAATATGCCTTTTCCGCCGCGACATAATAAGACTAGGTATTTCACGAAGGAATATAGATAACTCATCAAACGTGATGTCTGATGTCAACAGGAATCACCCATGTTGTCCAATGTAAGCAAATTGGGGGTGAATAATCTTGCCCAAGGAAATAAAAACAAAAATGCCTGAAGCCGGGCTCGAACCCGGTACATTTCGGGTCACAGTGAAATGCCTTAACCACTCGGCCACTAGGTCCTATCGGCGTTAGAGGGGAGAAAACTCGGTTAGTAAAGTATGCTAAAGCCTGAAGCCTGATACAGCCTGGCGTCTAAGCCATGAACCGAAGAAAAGCAAAAGAAAAACAAAAAAACAAAAAACAAACAAAAAAACAAAAAAAGAACAACAAAACAAAAACAACATTGATCTTTTTTCTCTTAAAAAGAAAAATGAATTTAATAGTAGAAGGTCAGCCATTATAAACCTTGTTTGTTTGTTTGTTTGTTTGTTTGTTTGTTTTTAATGGTTTTACGGCGCTTACAACACATTAAGGTCATATCAGCGCCAGTAAAAAGGAAGAAAATGGGAAAGTAAAGAATTCTAAAATTACAATTAAATCACCCAAGAAAAGGTAAGACAAAGGGGAATTGGTTCAAATTGGAAACAGATGTAGATTCCAAGAGCACACTATCAGTGTACTTAGTTTGAGATCACCTTAACGTCTCATCCAGACACAAGCACAGGTCCCCACCAAGAGGAGCACACTCAAATGTTCACAAATCATATAATATAATATGTAAACAAAACATAATACAGTGCATAACAGAGAGAAGATTTACAAGGAAAAAAATATCAAATCCCAAAACCATACATTTGATTGTTTCCCTCCCAGCCAAGGTATCCGGCCAGGGCCAGGACAAAACCACGTAATCTCATTCCAAAACAAAGACAGAAAGCTAGTTGGAAAACAGACATAGGGGAATAGAAGACACAATAAGTACCTCCCTACCCACTGTAGGAGGTCAGGAACCCCACCCAGGTTATAAACCTTACTCCCAACTTGACACATTAGTGGGCATAGAAGACACAGTAAGTACCTCCCTGCCCACTGTAGGAGGTCAGGAACCCCACCCAGGTTATAAACCTTACTCCCAACTTGACACATTAGTGGGCATAGAAGACACAGTAAGTACCTCCCTGCCCACTGTAGGAGGTCAGGAACCCCACCCAGGTTATAAACCTTACTCCCGACTTGACACATTAGTGGGCATAGAAGACACAGTAAGTACCTCCCTGCCCACTGTAGGAGGTCAGGAACCCCACCCAGGTTATAAACCTTACTCCCAACTTGACACATTAGTGGGCATAGAAGACACAGTAAGTACCTCCCTACCCACTGTAGGAGGTCAGGAACCCCACCCAGGTTATAAACCTTACTCCCAACTTGACACATTAGTGGGCATAGAAGACACAGTAAGTACCTCCCTGCCCACTGTAGGAGGTCAGGAACCCCCCCCAGGTTATAAACCTTACTCCCAACTTGACACATTAGTGGGCATAGAAGACACAGTAAGTACCTCCCTGCCCACTGTAGGAGGTCAGGAACCCCACCCAGGTTATAAACCTTACTCCCAACTTGACACATTAGTGGGCATAGAGACACAGTAAGTACCTCCCTGCCCACTGTAGGAGGTCAGGAACCCCACCCAGGTTATAAACCTTACTCCCAACTTGACACATTAGTGGGCATAGAAGACACAGTAAGTACCTCCCTGCCCACTGTAGGAGGTCAGGAACCCCACCCAGGTTATAAACCTTACTCCCAACTTGACACATTAGTGGGCATTTCATTAGTGACCTGGTGTAAAAAATAATTCTGAAAAGGTGGGTAGGAAACAGTTTCTGAAAAAGCAGACAGAAAAATATACACAAGAAAAAAAAAGCATCCAATATAATCAGCCTGCCTTGATTTGGGTTCGAACCTCAGGCCTGTTGACCTGATTAGACGTGCAACCGTTACACCACGTACCATTATTTCTGATAATTGAATGTCTAAATTCTTCAGAAAAAGCAGAAAGAAAAATACACAAGAAAAAAAATAGCATGTTTGAAATCAGCTATAACGGAACTCGGTTATAACAGGGATTTCAGGCTGGTCCTGCCATGCCCGTTATAGTGAGGTTCCACTGTATATATCTATAATTGTATGTCACAACAACAGTAAATATCTCACATTACACTGTTTTCAGTGGGAGGGAGGGGGGGGGTGAGGGGGGCGGGGTCTTAATTTCACAAAAATATATGGGAATACTCATTCTTTTTCAGC
>NC_088367.1:7534322-7551822 GCF_034508935.2 Berghia stephanieae | reverse complement strand
CCCCCAAAAAAAAACAAAAACAAAAACAAAACAAAACATAACAATATTTAGGTAAGTATGCATTGTATTAGAAATGTCGTTTGTTGTTGTTGTTGTTTATTTTTATTTTTTTATTTTTTTAAAAAGGGTTTTACGGCGCTTGTAACGCATTTAGGTCATATCAGCGCCAGTAAAAAAGGAAAAGAAAATGGGATAGTGAAAAGAATCTAGATGTACAATAAAAAAAGGACTTCAGGAAAAAAAAAGTAAGTCAAAGGGGAGTGGTTCAAATAGGGAACAGATGTAGATTCCAAAAGCACACAATCAATGCACTTAGTTTGAGATCACCTAATGGTCTCACCCTTACACCAGCACAAGATCCCACTAAGAGGAATACAATCAAATGCTTACATTATACATTCAAAATAATAAACATAACAGATAGATGATTAACAAGGAAAAAAAATATCATCTCCCAAAACAATAACTATGCATTTGACTGTTTCCCTCACACACTTTATAGTCACCTGGAACAACTACAAAAGACGTCTAACTTTTACGTCATGGCACAAGACCGAAGGGCTAGAGCTCATGTGGTCGCTGGTTCGGATAAGTAAGTAAGTAAGTAAGACTGTTTCCCTCTCAGCCAAGCACTATGACCAGGCCAGGGCAAAACCAAGTAATCTCATTCCAAGACAAAGACAGAAAGCCAATGGAAAACAGATGTATAGGGGGATAGAAGAGACAATTAGTACCTCCCTGCCCACTGTGGGAGATCAGGAACCCCACCCAGGTGACTTTATCCAATATCAATGGAATACACTAAATTCATTTCATCGCCAGTAAAAAGAAAGACAGAATTTATCAAAAGCACACGAGAATAAGACAAATGGGAATGGTTCAAATAGGGAACAGATTCCAAGAGCACACTATCACACTCTCATTCCAAGACAAAGACAGAAAGCAATTGGAAAACAAATTTAAATATAGGGGGATAGAAGACACAATAAGTGCCTCCCTGCCCAATATGGGAGGCCAGGAACCCCACCCAGGTCTTAGAGATGTCAAGTTAAATGTCACATTAAGATAAGACGGGGGCAGTGGTGATGGAGGGTGGTGGAGGGGAGGGGAGGGGGAGAGAATAGATAGTATGCAGTTGACGTCACTCAAGCCTTTGTTATTATATTTTGCCATCCACGTTTGTGAGTGATTCTCACTATAGTGTATTAACCAGACTATAAAGTTCATGGTGACACATAGTTTTGTGTGTTGGTCCTTTATACTTCCGGATGGCAATGTTATGAGCTTCTTAGCCAAGCGCATACTATCTATAGGGATTTTTGGCGTAGCTATCGTAAAGTTATAGCCTGACACTGAAACCCAAAAAGACTGGCATTTTGACGTCATTATTTGGTTTTTGCACCGACGAGTGAGTTGTCGTTAGGAGTGTCAAAGAGCGTGTAGGTAAAGATTGTTATGTTACCAAGAGCTCTCACTTCCCGCTTTTGGTGAAGCCACGCATCTTCCGTCTTCTACTCGTATTTTCTTCATTGTATCAGTAAGCCTTGCGCGCTTGATACACGCGGAGCACACCCACCTCGCTGTCTCGCCTGGCACGCGATAATAGCATTGCGGTTAAGAGAAGCGAGAGCTCTTGGTAACTACGTTACCCTACACACTCTTTGGTGCTCATGGAAGCAAGTCATTTCATTGGTTGAACTATTGAATACAACTCACGATTTGTTGTCTTTTGTGGCCAAAGACTAGCATTTTGACGTCATTTTTTTTTTTTGGTCAGTGTCAGGCTTTTGATAGTATGCGCTTGGCAAAGAAGCTCATAACATTGCCATCCGGAAGTATAACGGACCAAAACACAAAACTGTGTGTATCCATGAACGTTTATTAGTCAGGTTAATACTCATAAATGCGGATGGCAAAAAACAATAACAAAGACCTGAGTGACGTCATCTCCGAACTATCTATAAGTTAACGATGGCTACGGTTTTGGCTCAGGAAAGAACTGGGCAAATGGATGACATTTCGGTCTCTAGCCTTGGTCAGGAGACAACGATTTGATTTGTTGTATTCAGAGCAGGGCACTCACACCGGGCAGATTCACCCGCTCGCCACAGCCGAGTGTGTAGGCCATTGCTTTGCACGGCCCACACGCAGCTACACATCAAATTTACAAGCATGGATCACCGTAATCCCGGCATTGTGTTAGATGCAACTGCATTAATTAATTATGGTCTGTGTGTTGGGGTTGGGGGGGGGGGGGGTAGGTGGTCTATAAGAGAGTGCACAATGCCTTTGTACTTAGTTTCGCAACGTATTATGTTAAGAATGTCAAGTCTTCTAAGAGAAGTAAAGTAAAAGAGAGGTGAGGAATATAGATAGATGGAAGAGATCGAGGCAGACGTACAGACACGCACACACACACACGTGCGCACAGATAGATAGACACACACACAGAGAGAGAGAGAGAGAGAGAGAGAGAGAGAGAGAGATGATGTCGTGGTGGTTGTAGTACTAGTGGTAGTGATGAAGATGTGGTGGAGGTGGTTGTAGTAGTAGTGGTAATGATGATGATGTGGTGGTGGTGGTTGTAGTAGTAGTGGTAACGATGATGATGTGGTGGTTGTTGGTTGTAGTAGTGGTGGTCGTGATGATGGTGTGGTGCTGGTTGTAGTAGCAGTGGTAGTAATGATGATGTGGTGGTTGTAGTATTAGTAGTAGTTGTAATCATGATGATATGGTGGTGGTGTAGTAGTTGTGGTAGTGATAATGATGTGGTGTTGGTGGTTGTAGTAGTAGTGGTAGTGATGAAGATGTGATGGTGGTGGTTATAGTAGTAGTGGTAACGATGATGATGTGGTGGTGGTGGTTGTAGTAGTTGTGGTCGTGATGATGATGTGGTGGTGGTGGTTGTAATAGCAGTGGTAGTGATGATGATGTGGTGGTGATGGGTAGTAGTAGTGGTAGTGATGATGAGGTGATGATTGTACTTGTAGTAGGAGTAGTGATGATGATAATGATGATGTGGTGGTGGTTGTAGTAGTGGTGGTAGTGATGATGATGTGGTAGTAGTAGTAGTAGTAGTAGTAGTAGTAGTAGTAGTAGTAGTAGTAGTAGTAGTGGTAGTAGTAGTAGTAGTAGTAGTAGTAGTAGTAGTAGTAGTAGTAGTAGTAGTAGTAGTAGTAGAAGTGCTGGTATGATGTGATGGTGGTTGTAGTTGTAGTAGTGGTAGTGATGATGATGTGGTGGTAGTGGCTGCAGTAGAAGTGGTAATGATGATGTCGTGGTGGTGGTTGTATTAGTAGTGGTAGTAATGATGATGATGTGGAGGTTGTGGTGGCGCTTGTAGTAGTGGTGGTAGTGATGATGTGGTGGTTGTAGTAGTAGTGGTGACGATGATGTGGTGGTGGTGTTGGTGGTTGTAGTAGTAGTGATGATGATGTAGTGGTGGTGGTTGTAGTAGTAGTTGTAGTGATGATGATATGGTGGTGCTGTAGTAGTTGTGGTAGTGATAATGATGTGGTGTTGGTGGTTGTAGTAGTAGTGGTAGTGATGAAGATGTGATGGTGGTTATAGTAGTAGTGGTAACGATGGTGATGTGGTGGTGGTGGTTGTAGTAGTTGTGGTCGTAATGATGATGTGGTGGTGGTTGTAGTAGTAGTAGTAATAGTGATGATGATGTAGTGGCGGTGTTTGTAGAAGTTGTGATAATTATGATAATGTGGTGGTGGTGATTGTAGTAGCAGTGGTAGTGATGATGATGCGGTGGTGATGGGTAGTAGTAGTGGTAGTGATGATGAGGTGATGATGGTGCTTGTAGTAGTAGTGATGATGATGATGATATGGTGGTGGTTGTAGTAGTGGTGGTAGTGATGATGATGTGGTGGCGATGGTGGTAGTAGTAGTAGTAGTAGTAGTAGTAGTAGTAGTAGTAGTAGCAGCAGTAGTAGTAGTAGTAGTAGTAGTAGTAGTAGTAGTAGTAGTAATAGTAGTAGTAGTAGTAGTAGTAGTAGTAGTAGTAGTAGTAGTAGTAGTAGTGCTGGTATGATGTGGTGGTGTTTGTAGTTGTAGTAGTGATAGTGATGATGATGCGGTGGTAGTGGCGCATTAGAAGTGGTAATGACGATGTCATGGTGGTGGTTGTATTAGTAGTGGTAGAAATGATGATGATGTGGAGGTTGTGGTGGCGCTTGTAGTAGTGGTGGTAGTGATGATGTGGTGGTTGTAGTAGTAGTAGTGGTGACGATGATAAAGGTGGTGGTGTTCGTGGTTGTAGTAGTAGTGATGATGATGTAGTGGTGGTGGTTGTAGTAGTAGTAGTAGTAGTGATGATGATATGCTGGTGGTGGTGTAGTTGTGGTAGTGATAATGATGTGTTGTTGGTGGCTCTAGTAGTAGTGGTTGTGATGATGAGGTAGTGGTGGTTGTAGAAGTAGAGGTAGTGATGATGATGTGGTGGTAGTGGTTGCAGAAGTGGTGGTGGTTGTTGTAATAGTGGTGGCAGTGATGGCTGTAGTAGTACTGGTAGTGATGATAATCCGGTGGTGGTGTAGTGGCAATGATAATGATGTGGTTTTGGTGGTTGTAGTAGTAAAGGTAGTGATGATGATGTAGTGGTGGTGGTTGTAGTAGTTGTGGTATTGATGATATGGTGATGGTGGTTGTAGTAGTAGTGGAAGCGATGATGAGGTGGTCGGAAAGGAGGGGGGGGGGGGGGTATCCTTGGAACAAATTGACCTCACCGGAATTTGAGGGAGGTTGCCTGTAACCCGGAATTTTTTGCTCCAGACCGAAGTTTTGGTAACACTGAATATGACTAAGCATGCCACCCCCCCCCCCCTTCTCTCCATCTCTCTTCCTCTCTCACTTTCCTTCTCTTCGTGTACTAGTACTACTAAGTATAATCTGCGCTTGAATCCGGCACTCAGTACATTTCAATGAAAGAATTTATTAAACAATGATCCACAAGCTGTTAAGATATTGTAATATCTTATACTATTATATTACTTCTATCACTAGACATCATCCCCAAGTCTGGATAAGGATATAGATGAGGATAAAGAAATATATCTGAATAGCCATGACTTGAAAAGTAGATTTGTTATTATTAGTTATTTAAAACTTTTTAAAAACAAATAATTCGATGTATGTCCAATAATTTATACGAGAGAACCAATTTAAAACTGAAACAAAGCAACACACTGGTCAATCAAATCTTGAACCGACACATAATCATAAGCACCACGCCATTACTGTTCATAAAGAATGCCTTGGCCTAGTGAAACAAGCGAACGAATCACAATGCCATTATTCCTGTTTACAATTAATAAATACATCGAACAAAGTATTAATGTAGAACTAATCCGAAGTGGTTTGAAGACTTGTACTTGAACACAATATTACAATCCACATCTATGATGGTAATCCATGAATTAAACTTTAATTGTTTAAAACAAACAGACGCAACACGATAAGCATGGAACTGTTGAATGAATAGCATATTGAATCTCGCGCTACACACACACATACAGCCACGTAATGAACACGCAATACCGGATGGCCTATACGGCAGTCAGCAATACGCGAGGGAAGCTGCCTGAGTGTGTGGTAGCCTTGATTCAGAGCCATAAGACCCATGGAGCTGGAGTTTATCCCAGTTTATGTACCGTGAAACCGACAGTAGCAATTATTACCTGCTACCCTTTGGATTGAACACGAGTTTATTGCGAGGTACTTTGGACCAGATATAATAGACCCGGCTACCCCAATCACAGTTTGGTCGGCAGGGCAGGGCAGGGGAGGGGAACAGAAAAAAAAACCCCAAAACAATACAAACTCGAATGCACCCGGAAAGGATAATAGGAGCGATCTAAAGATAGTTCGAAGATGACGTCACTCAGGTATTTGTTATTGTTTTTTGCCATCCGCGTTTATGAGTAATGCTCACTGAACTGTTTAAACCCGACTATAAACGTTCACGGAAAACACAGTTTTGTGTGTTGATCCGTTATACTTCCGGATGGCAATGTTATGAGCTTCTTAGCCAAGCGCATACTATCTATATTCATGTTTCCATCCAACCTAGTCATCGATCACATGATTTGTTGCTGTCCAACGATTGGACATTTCTCAATAAGTGGAAACACGCTGCTTTGTTTATGAAAGTTGTAAACATACCAATGAGTCATGCTGAGCAAAATGACCAATTGTGATGTTGGATATTTCTCAAACTGTGAACACGTTTCACTATGTGGGTCATTTTGAGCACATAGTCGAATGTGACCAATGACTTCGAGCACATGGAAATTTAATATAGATAGAATGCGCTTGGCCAAGGAATTCACAACATTGCCATCCGGAAGTATAACGGACCAACACACAAACTCTCTGTAACCATGAACTTTTATAGTTTGGTTAATATAGTTTAGTGAGAACAACTCACAAACGCGGATGGCAAAAACAATAACAAAGGCCTGAGTGACGTCATCTGCATACTATCTATAGATAGTATGCGCTTGGCTAAAAAGTTCACAACATTGCCATCCGGAAGTGTAACTGGCCAGCACACAAAACCGTGTGTAACCATGATCGTTTATAGTCTGGTTAATACAGTTTAGTGAGAATTACTCATCAACGCGGATGGCAAAAAACAATAACAAAGGCCTGAGTGACGTCAACTTCGAACTATCTATAGATCATGCCCATTGTCCCTTTACGGATGATTAGAATAAAGAGATAATACTCTTCAACAGTCGTAATGTCACTTCCCTCGTAATGACGTATGGTAACTTAGTAACTGGCTCTAAACTTTCGGAACAATGGCGGACGCCCTTATGAAATATTTCTCCGGCGAGCATAAAAGCGTATCCAGAGGGGAAAAACAACCAACATGAATTTGATCATGTTTTGACTTTTACACATTCTGATCACAAGGCATATGAAAAGTTCTAGCCAGCATAAAGAATAAAAAGTAATGATTTTCTTTGTTTAGAACCAAGATGGCCGCCGTTGCCGGGCGGCGTGACATCAGACTACTGAATCCAATTTACCTTATCAAATAGTTACACACTCTTTTGGGCCATATGATTTTCGTCGGAGAGACTTGTTGTCTCGGAGTCAAGGGATACGCTTCCTCGATGGCCTCGTATGTGTAGGCGATGCGCCTGTCTTGGATTTTAGAGTTGAATGGAACGCGAAAGCTATGTGGATATAAGAAGAACTGGATTTCATTTGGTTAAAGCCCACACACACACACACACACACACACACACACACACACACAAGAAAAGACTTGAGTTTTTGTATAGCGCAATATCCACTAAACGTGCTCATAGCGCTTTAAAAAAGGTCCCTGACCAACAGCAACACTTAACATTTAGGACGGGACATGACGCCTGTTAGGCGATATTACAATATTTTTTCGGACTGAGACAACGCTGTTAACGGCCAGGTACTCATTTTACACCTGAGTACGGTGTGAGAATGTGAGTAAAGAGCGTTTTCCGAGGACTCAACTATGCGCCGAGCGAGACTCAAACCAAGGACCTTCCGATCCGAAAGCGAGTGTCGTACCACAAGACCACATAGCCGCACCATCTAGGCAGCGTGTTGTGAGTCAAACACTCCGACATATGAATAAACAAACACACACACACATACACGCATACACACACACACACACACACACACTCACACACACATTTGATGTCTTTGAACAGAAAGAAGAGTGAAATGAGAATGAGGAGGATGACGTTTAGAAATAAAAAATAATGTAACTTATACAATATCTATTTGATCGAGTGTGTTTTTATTTACTATTGTTATTAATATCATCATTATTATCATCATCATCATCATCATCATCATCATCATCATCATCATCATCATCATTCATCATTATTATTATTATTATTATTATTATTATTATTATTATTATTATTATTATTATTATTATTATTATTATTATCATCATCATCATCATCATCATCATCATATTATTATTATTATTATTATTATTATTATTATTATTATTATTATTATTATTATTATTATTATCATTATTATTATCATTATTATTATTATCATTATTATTATTATTATTATTATTATTATTATTATTATTATTATTATTATTATTATTATTATTATTATTATTATTATTATTATTATTATTATTATTATTATTATTTCAAAATCTATTTTAAGATACACCATAATATAACACCATTGAACATTTTTCTTTCAAAATAGTTGAGAAAACTAAGACTTGCTGGTTGGAATGGAAAAAAACACACCGATGACTAAATTATGGCCTTATCTCGTTGCCAAAAAAATAATAATAAATAAATAAGTAAATAAATAAATAATGATAATAATAGTAATAATAATAATAATAATAATAATAATAATAATAATAATAATAATAATAATAATAATAATAATAATAATAATAATGATAATAATAATAATAATAATAATATTAATAATAATAATAATAATAATAATAATAATAATAATAATAATAATAATAATAATAATAATAATCATAATAACGATAATAATGATGACGATGATGATGATAGCAGTTAACTTTTACGAAATTTGAGTCTCGAGCAGCCAGAGAAATAATATATATATATATATATATATATATATATATATATATATATATATATAGAATGCAAATTTTCACGGCCGAGACGACAATAAGTACCCACCAACACTCATAAATACCAAGCTCCAAACAGTTGAGCACTCTCGGCACCGGTAGCAAACACACCACTCACAACATGACAACAGTCGTCTCGGCCACAAAAATATGAGTGAAAATTTGCATTCTATATTAGCTCTATCATTATCGAGCACTTTCGTACCTACAAGTACCCACCAACACTCATATATATATATATATATATATATATATATATATATATATATATATATATATATATATATATATATATATATATATATATATATATATATATATCAACAGAGTGCTTTTATTCGAACGAGTTTCATAAATGAGACGTGTAGGTCATATTTCAGTATTTGGTTTATCCCGCTGATTCAATACTGCCGTATCAAGACAAACCCATATTAAAAATTTGGTCAGAAAACTCGTCCTTCAAATATCGATCGATGTATATGACCCTCATCTTAAAAAAAACCATCTCAAACCTGGGACTTTGCAAAGTAATAATAATAATAATAATAATAATAATAATAATAATAATAATAATAATAATAATAATGATGATGATGATGATGATGATGATGATAATAATAATAATAATAATAATGATAATAATAATAATGATAATAATAATAATAATAATAATAATAATAATAATAATAATAATAATAATAATAATAATAATAATTAATATAATAATAATAATAATAATAATAATAATAATAATAATAATAATAATAATAATAATAATAATAATAATAATAATAATAATAATAATAATAATAATAATATTTATAATAATATGAAATAGAATAAAATTCTGTTGACGTGTTAATTAACAATTGCGTGAATACTTAAGTTAGTTCAGTACTTAAATCTTGAAGTTCGCTTTTCTGAGTAAAGGGAGGCTGTCTTCTCCGGCATGATTTCTGATTCGGTCTACCCAAACGGTATTGTGATGTGAAAGAATTGATTCCAAAAAATGTGGACATAAGCATGAAACTATTATTTATGTTTTGGCACTTCCGCGAAAACAAGAGAAACGTTCAATAGCAGTGCGGAAATAACATTTGACGGTCGATGTTGAATTTAATGTGCATGCCTAAGACAATGGGCACGATCGATAGATAGAATGCGCTTGGCCAAGGAGTTCACAACATTGCCATCCGGAAGTATAACGGACCTACACACAAACTCTGTGTAACCATGAACTTTTATAGTCTGGTTAATACAATTTAGTGAGAACAACTCACAAACGCGGATGGCAAAAACAATAACAAAGGCCCGAGTGACGTCATCTTCGAACTATTTAAATTACATTTCCATGTGCTCGAGGTCGTTGGTCACATTGGAATATGCGCTCGAAGTGACCCACATAGTGAAAAGTGTTCACAGATTTTGAAATATCTATCATCACGATCGATCATTTTGTTCAGTTTGACACATGGGTATGCTTACAACTTTCATAAACAAAGCAGCGTGTTTACATTTCTGAAGAAATATCCAATTGTTGGACAGCAACAAATCATGTGATTGATGACTTTGTTGGACGAAAACATGAAAAAAAAAGATCGCTCCCATTTACCAGTAGATTGTTGAACAATCAAATGAAATTTGTGACACAGCTTCACACGGACAAACAAAGTCGGTTGTTTAAAAACAATAAACTGAGTGAATTCAACCTTTCTCTGATCGTTGTTGTTGTTTTCATACCGCCAAATGGGTGACTAGTTATCACACGATTTTCTCGATCATATTATAAATGTTAAAGTTTACATACGACAGATTTCTGTATTGATAGTTCAAAGTTGACGTCACTCGGATCTTTGTTATTGTTTTTTGCCATCCGCGTTTGTGAGTAATTCTCATTTAACTGTATAAACCAGACTATAAACGTTCATGGTACCACAAGTTTTGTGTGTTGGTCCGTTATACCTCCGGATGGCAAGGTTGTGATCTTCTTAGCCAAGCGCATACTATCTATTGATCAAACGGTAGAACAGTGGGTATTTTACTAAGACACATACCGTCGATGGTAAAAACTGTGAAGTTTGCTATGTTTCCCAATCACAGTCATTGTTTACTTTATGACGACTGCCTGGGTGGGGTTCCTGGCCTCCAAGAGTGGGCAGGGAGGTACATACCGTGTCTTCTCTCCCCCCTTTATCTGCTTTCCAACTTACTTTTTTGCCTTTGTCTTGGAAAGAGATTACATACTTGGTTTTGTCCTGACCCGAGCCGGAGTCCTGACTGGGAGGGAAACAGTCAAATGCATAGTTATTGTTTTTGTGAGATGATATTTTTTTTTCCTTGTAAACTATCTATAGATAGTTCGAAGATGACGTCACTCGGGCCTTTGTTATTGTTTTTGCCATCCGCGTTTGTGAGTTGTTCTCACTAAATTGTATTAACCAGACTATAAAATTTCATGGTTACACAGAGTTTGTGTGTTGGTCCGTTATACTTCCGGATGGCAATGTTGTGAACTCCTTGGCCAAGAGCATTCTATCTATAGATAGTATGCGCTTGGCTAAGAAGCTCATAACATTGCCATCCGGAAGTATAACGGACCAACACACAAAACTGTGTGTATCCATGAACGTTTATAGTCAGGCTAATACAGTTCTGAGCATTACTCATAAACGCGGATGGCAAAAAACAATAACAAAGACCTGAGTGACGTCATCTTCAAACTATCTATAGATAGTGTTCGCTTGGCTAAGAAACTCACAACATTGCCATCCGGAAGTATAACGGACCAACACACAACACACAGAACTCTGTGTAACCATGAACTTTTATAGTCTCGATAATACAGTTTAGTGAGAATTACTCACTTTTTGCGGATGACAAAAACAATAACAAAGCCCTGAGTAACGTCAACTTTGTTCTTTCTATAGATAGTATGCGCTTGGTTAAGAAGCTCACAACACTGCCGTCCGGAAGTATAACGGACCAATACACAAAACTTTGTGTAACCATGAAGCTTTATTGTTATTGTTTTGTTTTGTTTTGTTTTTGTTTGGTTTTTTATTTTGCCATCCGCGTTTATGAGTAATTCTCACTTAACTGTATCCAGACTATAAAAGTTCATGGTTACACATAGTTTTGTGTGTTGGTACGTTATACTTCCGGATGACAATGTTGTGAACTTCTTAGCCAAGCGTATACTATCTATACAGTTAAAAGTGAGAATTACTCATAAACGCGAATGGCAAAAAAAAAAACAAAAAAAAAAAAAAACAAACAAACAAACAAAAACAATAACCAAGGCCATTGTGACCATTCTATCTATTGTTGTAACGGCGACATTCACGAAGCATAATATTATTCGAAGCTTGCCCCGGGCTGAGTCGAGCAATCTTTATGTTATAGCCTGATACTGAAATCCAAAGGATCTGGCAGTTTGACGTCATTATTTGGTTTTTGCACCGCCTAGTGAGTTGTCGTTAGTAGAGCTCATGGAAACAAGTTATTTCATTGATTGAACTATTGAATACAACTCACGAATTGTTTTCTTTTGAGGCAAAAGACTGGCATTTTGACGTCATTTTTTGGTCAGTATCAGCGTGGCCTTCGTAAAGTTATGGCCTGATACTGACCAAAAAATGACGTCAAAATGCCAGTCTTTTGCCACAAAAGAAAACAAATCGTGAGTTGTATAAAATAGTTCAACCAATGAAATAACTTGTTTCCATGAGCTCTACTAATGACAACTCACAAGGAGGTGTAAAAACCAAAAAATGACGCCAAACTGCCAGTCCTTTTGGATTTCAGTATCAGGCTATAACATAACCATGGCTACCGTATCAGGCCATAACTTACGAAGGCCACGGCTGAGCCTTGACATGTTTACAGAGAAAACTTCCACTGCTCAATGTTTAGGAGGCCGCCCGTCAGCTCCTCGTGCTAAGGGAAACAACCCAAGTATATCTTTAACTGACCCGAAGTCCTAATAAAAAATAAAACCTAGCAACTTTAACTGCCATTATAAGAAAAACCAAACACCTAAAACCTTTACCTATAACTAACCCAAGCAGAGAAAAAAAAATCCTTCACCTCGAACTAACCTTATAATAAAAAAACATGTTAGGAAATGTTAAACGTTCACTTATCTATCAAAGTTTGTTCTAGAGTTTTTAAAATGCTCCTACTACTATCACTGGCGGTCGGTCTATTGAGCGAAGTTGTTTTGTGCCGCCCTATATTTTTCAAATTTAGCAGATACTGCTTTTCGTCTCAATTTTTGCATATGCTGCTTTTCGTTAACACTCGCGCATCTCAGGTACTGTACGAAGGTTGTGCATCATCACAGACGGCTCTCTTTTTCTTGTTGCCCCAAGCGATGCGAGATGACTTGCGACAATGAGCAGAGGGTGGGGTATGGGGGGCAACCATGAGCCAAAAAGTCAACAGGCCGCCCAAGTATTTTATATAAAAGACGGGTTTCTTCTGTTTTTAAACCACTTTTACCCACCTCCCCCCACAAATAACTGATACTCATTACTGCGAAAATAACTAGGCCAGGCCGGCAAATTTAGTTATGCACACCTTGGGGTCTGACTTGGGAGAAATCAAAACCATATCAGTTTTATCATTGAAAGAACAGGTTTGTTGTAGTTAGTTGTAATCAAACGATACGTATGAAGAAAATGTCAATAAATATAGATCTTATGCTATTCGTTTTGCTCAAATAGATTTTATTCATCAATACGAATATTACACAAATCATTCACCGAGTAGAGCCCCGTGATGCTATAAATAAGAATCCCAGTCCATTAACCCGACACACACAGCAGTTATGTTATTGTTATTGTCTTTGGAGTAGATAAGTAGTGCATTGAGGTTGGATTTTCTATTCTATGCCTGTTATCACAGTTGATATTCGAAGGAAGAAATTTTACATGGCAGTCTAATTGCTGTCGTCACGTTGTTCTTTTTTTTTTTTTTTAAATGATATTCACAGATCTCAATGAACAGATGTGTATCACAATCCATACCAAAACAACTATGACAGGATCCATAGACTTCAATGACAGGTTGATATACAATTTTTTTTCTCTAGAGGAAAATCGACACATGGACCTCTTTTACTTTTACATAATATAGCCCATCGTAAATGCCAGTTACGTGAGGGGAAATTAGAGAGAGAGAGGGGGGGGAAGGGAGAAAGAGAGAGAGAGGGGGGGGGGACAAAGAAAGAAAGAAAGAGAGAGAGAGAGAGAGAGAGAGAGAGAGAGAGAGAGAGAGAGAGAGAGAGAGAGAGGGGGGGGGGGAGGGGAGGTGAGAGCGGGCGAGTAAACAGCCGAGTGATAGCTGGGTCTATATGTATATTAATGGATAAAAAAGTGGATGATTGGACACAATGAGAGATAGCTAGGAAGGTAGATGACTATGAATCGGTGGATAATCAGTATGTAAAGAAATGCCTTCTATATAACAAAGGGAGATAGTTGTCCTACCCACCAAGGTCTCGGGTAGAATGCAACCCATATAATTAAATGATTTATGAGTGTAGGATGGGTGTTGGAATAGGGACTCCCTTGTATTCGCCGTGGGTGGTGTATACTATGAAGGCAATGAAAGAACGGAGGGTTATCATGTTCCATCAGTGTTAAGACACCCTCATCAATCTTATGCATCAACCGAGATACCGTTAGATACCCTGTCCTATGTTTCGGCTTGGGCCGATGTTCAACTGGCAGTCTGCGATTTGAGGTCGAAGAAGGAAGACCTGTACAGCCTGTGTGTTGGCTGGAATTCTGTTTGGCTATGTTGAAGCCACAGTGAAAAGGGCCCAAAGTGGCCAGTATTTTATGTCGCACCCGAATATGGGCTCTCAGGCGATATGTGTTGGGCCTGTGTGTTGGCCAGCATTGTGTTTTAGGCTGTATTGTAGCCGAAGTGGGCCTAATATGGCCAGTATTTTGTATATCGTACCCGGTTATGGGCTCTAAGCGATATTGTGTTTTTGTAATTTGTGCTCGGTGAGAATATATAAAATTTATAATATTGTTTTGATGTGCTGAGTAATCATCAAGTGATTAAGTGATTAATATCGTAAAATTATTTCACTTATCTTAAAGTTTAAAATAATATACAGTTTTATTGTTTTAGTGAATAATTAATTCATTGAGTTTAATTGTGTTGAAATTGAGAACGTGACCTCAGTTAAATGAATTATTTTTAAGTAAATACTAATTGATCACTTACGCTATCATTGTGTCTATGTTAATTTCATTTTTACTAATATATCTATATCTATCTTCTAATATAGTGAAGAGCTGACGGGGCTAGGACATAGCGCCCGGTAAATGCGTTTGCATCTTTGAACTTTGTAATTTTGACGGGGCTAGGACATAGCGCCCGGTAAATGTGTTTTGAACCCTTTTGAACAATATAATTTTTGAGAAATATGAACAAAATACAATGTAACGTTTGTAAAGATGAGGAAGTAACACTCGATCTATGTGTTTTATTAGGAACAATTTTGGATTTGAACAGGCTGGAACACCGCACCCTGTGTGAACAATTTTGTTGATTAATTTTATTCTCCTTTCGGAATATGAACAGTTTATTTTGACCCTATATGTAATTAATAATTTCATTATTAGTGGGAATTAATGGAACGGTTGGAACCTGGGTGAAGTATAGTTTATTTTGGTTAAAACTTACATGAATTTTATATTGCATTACTACTTTTTACTTGTATGTACTTTTGATTTTTCCTGTCAATATATGCAATGTTATTCTCTTTTGCTCAATAACTATGAGCTGTTCCCCTTTCTTTTACTTTAAATAAATAATAATGGCTCTCTTGTCAGATACGGTGTTCTGTTGGTGATTGTAACGTCCACGTCTACCTCTCCACACTTTAAGGTCATAAGCGGCCTTCGCATCCATTGCGAGTTGCGAACGCACCTTGTGACACAGTAGATAGATAGATAGATAGATAGATAGCTAGATAGATAGATAGATAGATAGATAGATAGATAGACAGATAGATAGATAGATAGATAGATAGATAGATAGATAGATAGATAGATAGATAGATAGATAGATAGATAGATAGATAGATAGATAGATAGATAGATAGATAGATAGATCGATAGATAGGTAGGTAGGTAGGTAGAGTTGTAGTTTTAGTTGTATGAACAGTAGTCGTAGTGGTAGTAGTAGTAGTAGTGGTAGTAGTAGTAGTAGTAGTAGTAGTAGTAGTAGTAGTAGTAGTAGTAGTAGTAGTACTAGCAGTAGTAGTAGTTGCAGTAGTAGAAGTAGTAGAAGAAGTAGTAGTAGCAGCAGCAGTAACTGTAGTGGCAGAAGTGAGAGCAGCAGTGGTGATGAATATGGGTGACGTTGACATCTAGTGGTGGTCAATCCTGGTGTTGAGTCCGCGTGGAGTCAGCGTTCCCAACAACTTGATCAGGTGAGTTTCCCTACGTCGACGGGCGGAAGTGTCCGAATGGCAAAAACTAAGCACACACACACGCACACACTGTACATCGCAGTGGTCTGGCAGATTGAAGTGTCTGGCCACTGCTGTTTCTGCACAGTTCGATATGTCACGCAAGTGCTGCACGAATCTGTCACCCAGCCTCTTTCCGGTCTCACCAACGTAAGCAATCCCACACAGGGAGCACGTAATCGCATAGACTAGATTACGGTCAGTGCAAGTAAACGGCCGCCTGATGTCCCAAATCTTGTCTGGAAAGCTGACTCTGTCATACTCCCACAGGTGCCCACAAGTCTTGCATCGGGGTCGCATACACGATCTGGCTTTAGGTCCATCCCTGGGTATGGGTTCCAGGCGGCTTCTGACAAGGAGATCCCTCAGGTTACGATCCCGTCGATATGCTACCAACGGGGGTTCTGAGAAAACTCTGTGGGTGTCTTCGCCCGCCTGGAGGATCCCATAGTTCTGCAATAGGATGTTCCTCACTTGATCGGCATGGGGGTGATGCGTGAGGACTAAAATGGGACGCTGTGTCTCCTGCTTCCTGGCATTGCGAGGCCTCATTGCTGCTTCTCTCGACACGAGGCTGGCTTTCCGGACAGCCTTAAGCAAAGCCCTTTCAGGATATTCCCGTGCCCTAAAAAATCGAGCATGCGATCACGTTGAAGCGCAAATTCATCATCTTCCAGACAGAGTCTCCGCAAGCGGAGTATCTGACTGAATGGGAAGGAAACCTTCTTCCGTCAGTACAGCGGACCTGCCCCCGAGCTGTTCAAAAGGTACATTGACGACTGTTTCGGCATTACGTCATTGACCCACAGCCAGTTGAAAGGGTTCATCCTAGCGATGGACTCCTTCCACCCGTCCATAGAGTACACTTATGAGATTTCAACCTCTGAGGTGAACTTTTTGGACATCAAGGCTGTATTGACCAGCACGGGAGTACGGACCACTGTACACTACAAGGAAACGGACAGTCACAGCTACCTGCTCTATCGGTCATCCCATCCGGTGAAGTGCAAAGACTCCATCCCATTCAGTCAGATACTCCGCTTGCGGAGACTCTGTCTGGAAGATGATGAATTTGCGCTTCAACGTGATCGCATGCTCGATTTTTTTAGGGCACGGGAATATCCTGAAAGGGTTTTGCTTAAGGCTGTCCGGAAAGCCAGCCTCGTGTCGAGAGAAGCAGCAATGAGGCCTCGCAATGCCAGGAAGCAGGAGACACAGCGTCCCATTTTAGTCCTCACGCATCACCCCCATGCCGATCAAGTGAGGAACATCCTATTGCAGAACTATGGGATCCTCCAGGCGGGCGAAGACACCCACAGAGTTTTCTCAGAACCCCCGTTGGTAGC
>NC_088367.1:7499322-7531822 GCF_034508935.2 Berghia stephanieae | reverse complement strand
TGAAGTGAGTAGAAAAGTGCCAGAAGACAATAGAGAATAAAAATTTTTTCGCGGCGGTGGTGGGGTTTGAACCTGCGACCTTATTGGTACGACAACTCCGCCTGGCAGGTGAGAGCGTGGCTCTACCGTGTGAGCTATCCACGAACACAAAAATATTCGTTTCAAACCCAAAGTCATTTCTAGATCCCTCTCTCACCCACTTCTAGAGATCGCCGATTCGTTCACCACCATTGCGAAGTAATTTTGACCAGCAGTTAAGCTTAATAGCCAATATTCTCATCACAAACATATAACATAGAAACGATTGAGACATTGAGTATGCTCCGGTGTATGGGGTGAATTTTTAATTCAGAAAAGTGAGTGGAGCAGGCACTTATGTTGGTAACAACAAGATATGAAGTGAGTAGAAAAGTGCCAGAAGACAATAGAGAATAAAAAATTTTTTCGCGGCGGTGGTGGGGTTTGAACCTGCGACCTTATTGGTACGACAACTCCGCCTGGCAGGTGAGAGCGTGGCTCTACCATTCATACTGCAACCACCATTGAGTACAGACGATACAAGTTATTTTTCATTATATTTTATTTGTTTTCCACGTTTATTTGTGTATTGTTGTGCTGACGAAGGGTTTGTACCCGAAACGTCCATTGTCTGTTTTGTTCCCATACGAAGCCTTTCCATTTTCACTCTTTCGTTAGTATTTTACGATCACCGGCTTCAGGCAGCCCTTACCGTTTTCTACTTTACAATTTGTTGAAGCGGGTACCCGCTACCCGCCCCTTTTACCCGAGTACCCGGTTTAACTTTATTACCCGCGGGTACCAAGGTACCCGCCCAGCACTACTGCTGAATTTGGAATTCCAACTTATTGAGACGCTTGTTACAGACGCCAGCCTTCAATCGACCTAATTAAATCTCCAAATACAAAATTTCCTTTTTGTTTTGCAATGACTCCATCCTCAACAGTTGATGCATTGTGGTAAATTAAAATGTGCCTCTTTCTTGCATCCTTTGTGAACGTATTGAAGAGCCGCGCTTTTAGTCTTTAGCGTGCCAAGCTCGTTGAAAGTCCAATTCGCCTTGAGCGAAAAATTCACGTAAAATAGAAATATTTAAAAAATATTCCTCTATTTCAAAAGCTAGCATCTTTCAACTTTCCATGAAACATTTTGATTTTTCAGAACTTTTGTTCGTTAAAGGATACCAGACTTTATTAGACTCATTGAATCGATTGAGTGCGACATGTTATAGAGCAGTAAAGTTAGGTGCCCCAAACGTAAACAAAGGTCGAGAAGCACGTGGCAAACCACATGTTCCTGTCTTGACAGCTCACGTTCCAATGTAAATAATAGAAAAAAAATAACCTTTAAAATTTGGCTGTTAGGTGGCAAAAGAAACACATATTCATAAATACTCGATCATGCATCAAATAATGTCTAGATATGGATATTTTATGGAACAAAAGGTAAAATTTTCTAAAATTTATCAAAAGTTACAGTCTATCTATTTTTAGACCAGAGCAAATTATTGCGCTGGTGTGAACAAAACGAGAATTATTCGGAGCCTGATTTTCATAATAATTTAGCCTTATATTATTATTTCTGCAACTGTTAGATTTTATGTAAACATATTTTCACCTGTCTGGGGATAATAAAAATTTGTTATCCCCAGACACCTGTCTGGGGATAAAAAATATTTATTATCCCCAGACGCATATTTGAAACTCCGCTCTTTTAAACAATTATCCACATTCCAGAATATGGAATGTTTCCAGATGCACATAGAAATAAGGAAAGTTAATAAAATATCTATAAAAACATAAAATTAACGAACAATAAAATCAGTTGTTACTACATATACACAATATGCGTCGACTTCGAAGTGGG
This sequence comes from Berghia stephanieae, assembly GCF_034508935.2. NCBI lineage: Eukaryota > Metazoa > Mollusca > Gastropoda > Nudibranchia > Aeolidiidae > Berghia > Berghia stephanieae. The sequence continues at coordinate 7,529,938 of NC_088367.1, read as the reverse complement.
TGTCATGGCCGAATGGTTTAGTCGTCTGCCCTGGAAGTTTGACCATAATCGACGTTGTGGGTTCGAATCCTGGTAACGTCACTTCTTTTTTTTTTTTTTTTTTTTTAAATTCCGTCTTCTTTTTACAGAACGTTGAAAGGGATAAATGTCCCATCCATCCTCCCCCAGCTCTTTTTTTTATTATTAAACTATCTTTCTCTCTCTCTCTCTCTCTCTCTCTCTCTCTCTCTCTCTCTCTCTCTCTCTCTCTCTCTCTTGTTTTTTTCTAGTTTCTAGCAAATATATTCGTCCCCACTCCGATCTCAAATAGTGTTTAAAAAAAATAAATAATTAAAAAGCAAACAAACAGAAATATTCAGAGAGCGACCAAATGGTCAGATAGAGGAGAAAAAAAAATAAATGTTTTAAAAATAAAAACAATAATTGTTTTAAAAATAAAAACAATTTAAGAAATTCATGCTCAGAAACGGAACATTTACATAAAGGTTTAGCAAACAAAAAACTCTAAGGTTTAGGTCAAAATATAAAAAAAAAAGAAAAAGAGAGATTTCCCTCGGAGCAGGGAATAGTGTTAACAATAATATAATAATAATAATAATAATAATAATAATATAAAATATAATAATAATAATAATAATAATAATAATAAATAATAATAAATAATATAATAAATAATAATAAAATAATAATAAAATATAAATAAATAATAATAATAATAATATAATAATAATAATAATAATAAAATAATAATAATAATAATAATAATAATAATAATTAATAATTAATAGATAATAATAATAATACTATATTGATAATAATATAATAATAATTAATAATATAATAATAATAATAATAATTAAAATATATAATATTATATATTATTATATATAATTAAATATTATTATATTAATTATTAATTAATAAAAATAATATTATTATTTATATATTGAGAATATATAAAATAATAAATAATATTAACAAATTAAATTATATATTTGATAATTATATAATATATTATGATTTTATTAATAAAAAAAAATCTATCTGGAACTGAACAAAAGTTGAAAAAATGAAAATCATTTTGGAAGAAATAAAAAAATAAGAAAAAAAAAAAATTGCTGGACGGGTGTGGGGAGAGGAGGAAGTGAGTGGGGGGGGGGGGGGGGCGGTCGCGACTGGGTCGAATCTGTGCAGCTAAAAGGAGTAAAATGAAAGGTGGCCTTACCCACTGATCTGCCTATCCACACCGCTATCGGAATATATTAAATTCATATATGAGCTAAACATATTTCCACCATTTTTGCTTCCTTGTTTTGCTACGGTAGTTATTTTCATCTCTGATTCGAATAAAAATATGTTGTTGGATCTAGTTTTGTGGACGTGTGATACTAAATTGTATTGTCTTGTGCGAAGCAGACAGGAAAATAACAGGTGTGGGTTTTGGGCTTTGGGGCAAACAACACCATGGCCTAGGAATTCGTCCGCGACATAAAAATTATTCCCGGTCGTCGACAAAATTGTGGCCAGAATGAGCAAATTATAGAAACAAGAGATGATCATTAAAGTTAACAGGTAGGTCGGTAATGAAAATTTAAATGGTTGGTGGACTATGAACAGATTTGATGATTAACAACTTTCTTCCTGGTTGAAAATAAAAAGTCGAATTGCCAGTTTGACGTTTTCAGATCAAAGTAACAAAAGAAATTTCATTGATCCATTTGCTTTAAAATATTTTTTTAAAAAAAGAGCTGGATTTGACATTTGATCACTATTTACTTTCATCTTGTGTTAAATATCACTTGATATATTAACTGTTTTGGGACACAACCACTAGTATTTTTTCCAGAATATTTGGTATTTTTCACGCCTAGTTTGGCATTTTGCATAAAATCTTTCTGCCCACTTGCTACATGCGTCTGGGGATAGTATCCTCAGACAGGTGTCTGGGGATAACAAAAATTGGTTATCCCCAGACACCTGTCTGGGGATAACGAATTTTTATTATCCCCAGACAGGCGTCTGGGAATAATGACAGCCGAAAGAATATGCATGCGCAGATAAGCATTAATTCATTTCCGGTTTTGTTTTTACAGTGTCACGTGATCGTTTTGAGAAATTTGTCGTCTGCTACAAACATTTAGACCGGTGGAGGGAAGAATTTTTCGTTGGAGCAGATAAACGTAAGTATTATTTCTTGTAATTTTATAGGGTCCACAACAGCCGTCAAGTTGATTGAATAAAAGGGCATATTTTAAAAAAAATAAATAAAGAAGTTAGACAATGAAGTGATTTTAAAAAAAGCTTTACGAGTCTAGATGTAAGATCAAATGAAAATAAGAATTTTTCAGCAATGCGTAGCGGTCGATTTAATCATCGTCCTCATCCACCACCACCATAGTCATCATCATCATCATCATAACAACATCATCATTATCTTCTTATTCTTTCTCCTCATCCTATCTTCTCTTCTTCCTTTTCCTCCTCCTCTTCATCATCATCATCTTCCTATTCCTCCTCCCCCTCCCCTTCCTCCCCCTCCCCTTCCTCCTCCTCCTCTTCCTCCTCCTCATCATCCTTCTTCTTCTTCTTCTTCTTCTTCTTCTTCTTCTTCTTCTTCTTCTTCTTCTTCTTCTTCTTCTTCTTCCCTTTGTCCCAAGTTGTATTTTTTATCTTCAATTACTGTAACCTGTGTGGTCATTGATCATGCATAACATTGCTTGGCATTTGAGAGCATATGAGGCACAGAGCCACCACTAACAATGCCGTGTCGTCTATGTGGTATAGGGATTAATCCATGTCATTATATTTTGGTTGACATTCATTAGTTTATTTGTAATAATTTGTCTAAATTTATACAATGAAATCAGATAGAGAACTCATTGTTTTATACCAAATGTGACCCTCCGCCTCGAACCGGTATTAAGTCGGGATTTGGAAAACGAAGAAAACCGGTTTTAAAGTGGAAATGGTCAAAATTATCAAATTTCAGTTATTGGTTGTTTCAGAAACTACAATCATTTTTCTACCTGAAAACATAATAATTCAACATAAACATTGACGATAAGTTATATAAATTTCAAGTTTAAAAATGCAACTATCAGTGACACATTCAAAACGAGAGTTGACTTTCTCTCAGAGAGCCACCCTTTCCAAAGCTTAGTAATACCGAGTCTTTTTCTCCACCAATAAGATGTAAGATATCACAGCAAAGGGCGTGACTTTATCTATCTCAGAGAAAGCATGACTGTTTCCACAAAATTCATGGTTCAACCAATAATGAACTTTAAAAACTGTAAACAAGTCTAGGTTTTTCCCTGACAACCTTACAATGAATGATTCTGATTGGTCAACGCTAATCACATACGCTGTGGCTGTAGGCCATAATGCTCGGGCGATGCTTCATGACGTGAGCATGCGTGTGTTACATACGTGTGTGTTGGTGCATTTTGATACACACCACGTGCTTTTATATCTGTCTAGCTGCATTGGGTAATGATTGAGGTGGGGTCCTCCTTTGTCCCTCTTTAATTATTCATGAAATTATAGGATATGCTAAGACTTAATAGGACAACAGTTGCCTAATCGTACACTTACAGAGATTGTTGTAGGATAAACATTTAATTTTAAGTACAAAAGCAGATTAATAGATATAGCCTTCAACAATTAATGAACTGTAACTAAAAAATGAAATGGATAGATAAACAGACAGACAGACAAACCTATTAATGGATAAATAGATATGTAGATAGATAGATAGATAGATAGATAGATAGATAGATAGATAGATAGATAGATAGATGAAGGGGAGAGAGAGAGAGAGAGAGAGAGAGAGAGAGAGAGAGATATGTAGATAGATAGATAGATAGATAGATAGATAGATGAAGGGGAGAGAGACAAACAGAGAGAGGGAGAGAGAGAGAGAGAGGGGGGGGGGGAGAGGGAGAGAGAGAAATGGATGGATGTCGTTTTGTCGTGCTTTCTTTGTATACTGAAAGAAAGGGGGGGGGGGGGGTTCTTTTTAGACAATGAACAATGTGGTGGAACGCTAAGGAAAACTTGAGAGATTCAATAACATGTTTTCATGTAAGTCACTACACAATAAGCCCCACCCCTCCTCCTCAAGCTGTCATCTGACTCAAAATGGAAACAATGCAATGATTGCTTTGACCAGCCCATTTCTTTAATTGCAATCTCATTGGTCAATATGTTTCCAGTTGATTGACTTTGACTTACTTTGTAACAAAATGCTTTCTTTAAACTATCCCTACAATTCTTTGCCCCGCCTCCATCCCTTTCTTCATGTCTACCTCACTCTCTCCGTCTCCCTTTTGTTTCTTTCACACAAATAAACACACACACACACACATATTATACACTTATACAGGTTTCAATCTTTATTATATTTCCCTCGCGTCCTCTTAACACAAGCAGTGTCTCTCCCTTTCCCCTCTCGCTACTCTTTTTCTCTATATCTCTCTCTCTTTAATAATTCTTATTTCATTGACTCTTTATTTAAATATCAAAAATTCTTGAAAAAGTGAGAAATTGTCGGCGTTTTTTTCCCCAGTGTTTTATTTGTTTTAAGAACATCTTACATAATAATGAATAACTACAAAAGTAATAATTGGATTGTTTCAAAAAAGTTTATGTACATTATTAAATGTATAAGCTAAGCTCATGCCAAATTTCACTATTCTCGTCAAATTTCCGATGTCCGTATCTAAGGAGTTATCTTTGCCCATTGATTTAACTGTGCGTGAAAACGGTGCCTCACTTCAAAGTCGATTTTCTTAAAACTTGGTTTTCCCACTCTCCCTACTTCAAACGGTCATATCTCGACAATAAATAATCAGAATTGTATAAATTTGGTCTCAAATTTTAAAGCATAAAATAAGCTGTGATTGGGTACCAAAAACCCAAAATTGAAAAATCCGACTTAATACCGTTTCGAGGCGGAGGGTCACAAATTATTGTTGTATGATAATTTATTGAACTGTATTTACAGGTTTAAAGTAAGATGGATGAGGAAAAACAAAAAAGATTGGAGACTGCCGTATTTCTTATTAATTCAAGAATGATGTCCGAGAATAAAGCTTCCAAAATTTATAAGATATCACGACTGATACTGAGAAAAGTAAAGCTAGGGAAACGACCCTTGAAATTAAAAACACCACCTAGAACAAGAATGTCTCCTGAAGAAGAGTCAACAGTGAGTATTATTTGTTAATTTCAATTTTTTCTTACAATAAACATTTTCCATATAGTAATGACGTCAACTATGTAAATTTTCAAATTAACTAGAAGTTAATTAATCTGATGCTGGACTGCAGCCCAATTGGCTTGAGTGCAAAATATGAGAGGGCTTTCTCATTCCTTCAGTTTATACTTGTATAAATTTAAATAGGCTTTTCCCCTCCTTATTACTAACAATAAATAGATTACAGTAGACTTGAATGCTACAACTATCACAAATAGATTTGTGCATTTTTACAGAATTTCTAATTAATAACATTTATTAATTTTAGAAATTCTGTAAAAATGTATTTAATAACATTCATATACATTTGTCTCTGTTTTCATTCTTCCTTTTTATAGTTTTGTAAATGGCTCCTATATATGGCCAGGTGTGGTTTTGGCCGATCAAGAAAGGAATTCCTTGCAGCCGCAGAGGAATATTTAAACCAGATCGAGCGAACAGAAAGATTCAAGAACAAAATGCCAAGCAAATCCTGGTGAGTCATATGCTATGGAATTATTAATTTTAATGGAGCAATTAGCATAACATAACCCCTCCCTCCCTCCCCCCCCCCCCCCTCTCTCTCTCTCTCTCTCTCTCTCTCTCTCTCTTTCTCTTTCTCTCCTCTTTCCTCTCTCTCTCTCTCTCTCTCTCTCTCTCTCTCCTCTTTCTCTATCAATTATATATATATATATATATATATATATATATATATATATATATATATATATATATATATATATATATGAAGAGTTTGTTTCCAAAATGCGACATACGCCATTTTCAGGGATTGAGAGAAGCGGCTCAGATTCACTTCATGGGTGATAAAGCTTTGCCCTTTCAAAAATATTTCCGTCCAAATCGCGACAAACATTAATTAAACGTGTATTTAATTCTACGAGATATAGGACTGCAATGTTTTATTCCAAAATGAGACATAACCAGAGCCAATCAAAGACCGAGAATGGTGTTAATATTGACCAGTCGTAATTCGTTATGTTTTTGGCCTGGAACTGGTATCATGGATGCGCCCATTGGCGTAGACCGTGGATTACCATTCACTCGTTCAACTTCGTACCACTAACACCATTAACATTCATTTTTAACCGCTCCTAACTTTGACTATTCAATTTTGAGAGACAATGGAAGTTTTTGATAACATAAACGAAACTGCACAGCGGACAGACCGAGGGAGGAAAAGGAAAGAAACAGCTAGGGCATACAAGACAGTAGGCAAGATGAGACGGGCCAATGGAGGCTACATTCCTACTGTTTCTTGCAACCACGTTTCAACTCTTTTGTGTTGTGCAGATCAGCTGAAGCCAGAGTCACTCGTCCAACTGTTCGAGACATTTTGCTCCCAGAGCAGCCATGCTGACCAAAACAGCATGTTGATATCCTTGATGGACGTGTCAGCTCCTTCAAGGGCCAGGATCGATGAAACAGAGAGGTAAAGAGGCCGTGATGTTACCATCAAATAAAATGTGGTCACCTCAACAAGCGAGAGATTGCCTGTATGCAAGGCATCCTTCATGTCCATCCTCAGTAAGTTGTCATTTCCTTTTTTATTATAATATTATCGAATTGAATTTCCAAAGGCTCTCTCATTCAGTTATCTTACTTTGACTTTGATCCGTATCCAACAGCCAACACTCTAACCTATTTTTCTTTGTTCTCACTCAACTTGGATCTAGTGCCCACTCTTTCTTCTGTTTCACTGTTTTAATTATTCTTTTTGCTGATTTATTGCCTAATGCATCACTATTTATGTTATGATAATGATTACGCTATTTTCGTATTGATCACTTAGACTTAGTCTTAGTTAAAGTGAAAGTAGAAAGAAAATTAAATAGAACTTAGGACATGGTAACGTCTTCATTATTTATAGTGAACATAGAGTAAAGCCAGGTAGGGAAGTGAGTACTAGGTCCTGTCATCGAGATGAAAATCATTTCATGGTAGGGGGGGGGGGGTATACTTTTTTATTACTGTTGTGAGTGAACATTCACACCACGTGGTATGAATGAATATTTATTTTTATTTCTCACCTTGTGTAGTTTGGACCACTGATATGAAGAAGAATCATGTTCGTAATAGTAGTAGATAAAGATTTTGTTAACAAAAATGAAGTGCTAATAGTAATAGTCTTAATGTTTTCATGATGCTATAGTTTCCAAGGTAGTAACTGGTAACAAATTTAGAATTAATTTTTAAAAATTTGTTACACATTGCGGACAAAAATTACACAGCACGTTTTGCTAATAAATTAAAGAAATGATGACGAGGAGAGACAACCAGAAATAAAATAGTGGAGAGACGATCAGAGACCGCAACAGTATGCAGAAAGCGATGGAAACGACAGTCGTATTGTGACTAACGTTGAGATTGTAGTCAGAATGAAATAAGCGCTCACAGCTCTATGATTAAAGAGCATTGACAAAGCTATTAAAAAAGCTTTGAGAGGTTATTGTGAAGTAAAAAATTGTTTATTTTTCTAAAAGTCACCATTTTTTTTCATAATAAAGTATAAAGATAGACACACATTTAAGGAAGGTAGCATGTGTGCCATATTGCATGAAGATTGAGGGGACACAATAACTTATCCCTAACTTAATTAAAATTCCCTTCACAATTGGCAGACAGCTTAAGGAGGCTGCTGGTGGGGGGTGTCTTTACAGTAAATGAGTACCTACTTTAATTTTCACTTGCCTCAAAGTTTCTGCAGCCCTGTGGCGCAATCCATCATCTCATAGTTCGTTGGTTTACGACCTATCTGTCGTTTTAATCGTTTGTTATTGTCTTTTTTTTTATTGTTTACTTTTTTTTGTTCTCACAAGCTAGATTTTAAAAATGCTTTTTCTGTTTTGAATTTTGATTTTATTATTCGTGTCTAAGGAAAAGTTGTGGGAGATTGAAGCTTGCGTGTGTATGCATCTATAACATAATTTCTCTTGCTTGATACTTTCTTCATATACCCCTTTATCTCAATGTAACATTTTTCCTCTATTTTTTATATCCTTACAGATGTCAAGAAGGATCGTCTCAGTCGTCTTGCAAATAATTTCCTGAAGGAAGGGGCACCGAGAAAAGAGCGTGGCGGTGGCAGCAGACAAACCCCAGAGATGGTTGAGTTTAAAGAATCAATCGTTTCTCATATTGAAACAGTCACGTGCAGAGCCACCATTATGCACGTCGTGGAGCTCCTGGACGGAAGTATTTACCTAGTGACATGAATGTTGCCAAGATGCGCCAACTCTTTAATGAGCAGAATCATCGACAGGCTTCCTATGCCTTATATTATTTAATATTTTTGCATCGATTCAATCTGGCTTTTGGGCACCCGGCCAAGGACATATGCAGTGATTGTTTGCGATTGGGCACCCGGCCAAGGACATATGCAGTGATTGTTTGCGATTGGGCACCCGGCCAAGGACATATGCAGTGATTGTTTGCGATTGGGCACCCGGCCAAGGACATATGCAGTGATTGTTTGCGATTCCGGATTCAGTTGCGCCAAGATTTACCTGAAGCACAAAAGCGAGCAAAGGCAGTCGCTTTTTTGCTTCATAGACGACGTGCCAGGAAATTTTATGACTTAATGGACAACGTTGACGATTCATTAACACTATGTTTTGACGTAATGGAGAACCTTGTTCTCCCTAAAACTTCGATTGGACAGGCGTATTATTCACGTCAGCTATATATGTATGTTTTTGCTGTCGTGCGTCATGAAGGACGAGGACAGTCTGTTCCATTAAGGAATGTTTTCCTTTATATGTGGATGGAGACACAGAATAAAAAAGACTCCAATGTGATTGCATCTGCAGTTGAGCATGCTTTAACTGGTTTCAGTGAAAGCTTTCAGTGCAGGAAAGTTAGATTATTTTCTGACTCGTGTTTTGGACAAAACAAAAATTTCAGTATGGTGTCAATGTTGCACTCATTCAGGAAACAACATATTCCAAATAGTATTATTCAATATTTTTTTCCAATTCGTGGCCACAGTTATCTGCCAGCTGACAGGGTATTTGGACGAATTGAGCAGGACATCAGGAAAAAGCTCTTATTTTGCTGCCATCCGAATACATTGACATCTTAAAAAGACATGGCACTGTTTTTCAGTATGGAAAGGATTGGTGTGTGAAGGACTATAAAAAAGAAGTGGCGTCGTTTTTAAAGACTCAAAAGGGCTTCAGAGTGAGTGATGCCAGGGTATTACAATTTAACAATGATAAAGTTGGCTTTAAGTCAGTGTATGAGGGACCATTTTGTGAACATTCTATTCTGAAGAAGGGGAAACGTTGGGTTGACTTTGTCCCTGAGGTGATGGGAGATATTTCTTGTGTGAAAGAAGAAAAGAAGAAGGATGTTTGCAATTTATTGGACAGTCTTGGTGTCAGTAATGATGTCAGGGCACAGTATGATAGTTGGCTCCTATCAACTTCTGTTACAGAGGATCCAGAATCTGATGAAGATTAGGTTTACCGTGTTTATATAATTTTTTATTCCCTTTTCCATGTCCATTGTTTTTATGAGTCTTATGCTTTGTGTCCTGTATGGTGTTTTTTTTAAATGGCTGTTTACACCAGACCATTTAATTATTCAATCAGTTTTGGTTGGCTTAAGTTTTCCTTTGGGTATTTTTGTCATATTTCATACATTTAATGCCTACTTAAAGCAGACCTGTCTCACTACATACTTAAATCTTGTGATTATGTCCCTCTCTGTGAATTGACAGGTCTTTTTTTTAATGGAGTGCTATTCGACACCCGAAACTCAGGTGTATCTTTTCACCAGGTTATTCGACACCCTAGTCTCACATGCGCATGTTGAGAATTAGCTATCCTCAACAACGCGTGAATTTATCAGCACGAAAATTTTGGGTTTTGAATTACGTTCCCTTTTTTTAATTGCTGTTGACACCAGGCTATTTGTTTAAATTTAATTAATCCATCAGATTTGTTTTCTAGAGTTTTTCGGGGTTTTTTTTTGTTTTTTTTTTTTTGTTTTGGGGGGGGGGGGGGGGGGGGGGGGCGTATTTACCATAGTTCATACATTGTATTTTATTTTTCAATCAGTTTTTATTTCCTAAAGTTTCGCATGTTTCATAAATTGTCTATTTACTGTTGGACTTAGAATTCATACATTTTTTTGTTGCTTATTTAACTTAAAGCTGAGCTTTTGATACACCCCAGTTTTAATTCAGCTTACTGGCAATGGAACTGCTTTTCTCCTGATTTGCATGAAGGCAGTCAGGGATTTTTTGGCTCTTTTCTATTTTAAAAAGTGGTTTGGATGTGTAGTCATGTTTTCTGCTTAACATTTTTTTTTTGGGGGGGGGGGGGGGGGGTGTTCAGAGGTTTTGTTTGAGTGGTCCCGTATTTTTTGCAAGTACCACTCAACACAACACAAGTTTGATATTGTATCATTTTTTAAGTTTCAGTAGGATTATTTTTTTACTTTGGTTTGATTTTCCCCATCACGTAGTTGATGTGGACTTTGACATGTTTCTTATCTGTTTCAAATGTTTTGATGTCATTAAATTTATAAAATATATTTTTGAGTTATTTTTGTTTTGTTTTCATGCACATTGTCTTGTGACTGTTTGCATTATGCAATAGAGAATGCTTATGCTGAAGAGGAAACTTACATTGGTGTTTTCATTTATACCCTTCTGTATCTTAATATTAAGAGAAGGAGTGTAAGTGGATTTACTGTAAGTGTATGTTGTATTTTCAGCTTAATCAACTTCCTTTGCATTTAATTGACTGCTGGCTATATTACTTTGGTTGACTCCCAACAGAGTTATAACCAGGAGTCTGGGCTTTTGTGAGGCCTTGCACAGGTTTCGTCTTTCTATTTCTAGTAAATTGTGTTACTATTCACCAACTTTTTCCCCTGGCGCTTATGACCTAAAGAGCCAGTACCATTAAACATTCAAAACCTAACAAGTACCCTGGTGCTTATGACTGAAGGGGGTGGGAAGCATTGCAACTGTTAGGATACGACTGCTGTTTCCATCGCTTTCTGTGAGAGTGACTGTGATGCGACTTGAGCTTCTCCAGAAACTCAAGTCGCATCGCAGTTACTGATCTCTTGATGGAACCGACAGCCATATCCTGACAACAGTCTTACGTTAGGTCGACTTGAAATTGGCCCTCACAGTTTGTGGGTTAAATTCTCTAGAGCAATATGGAACAATTAACTACAATACGTATGTTTATGATTGGTCTTGGGTTAATTTTCATCCAGTCACTGTACTTAAAATGGTTATCGAAACTAGTCTGCGGGAGTTGGTTGGGTGCTACTGGTAGGCCCTCCTTTTCTCCCTGATCTATCGCTACCATCTTGCTGTTCTGTGCTATATCAGACGATTTTGTGGCATTTCTTGGCTCTTGATAGGACTTTCGTTGAATATTACAAAGCCCTGGCGCTTATAGGACTTAAAAGAGTGTTGCAAGCGCTGTTAAACATTCCAAAACAAAAACAATTTCCTCCCTCTTCTTGTAGATGGAACTTAACAGCATAAATGGCTTGCTATCATTTAGCCAGGACTCTAGTCTATGGCAGAGTACAAATTGCTGGATTAGATCCAACCAGCCATTTGCTGCTAGACTGACAAAGGTCCAGAAAAAAACCGATGCTATGCTGTGTTAAACCAGGATGATCAATTTAGCCCTGACAAGTAATTTATATTTTGTCGCTATCTTTTGCCAATAAGCAATTTTTTGTTGCCCCATATTTCCTATGGCTGCTTTACTACTGTCATGAGAGTAGATTTCATCTTATGATCAAATAGCTTAGCTTGCATTCTTTGGTTAGAGAAGAAGCTTCGGTGTCTGCCCCAAGGCATCAAGAATACTGAGAGTTGCCATTAGTGTGTAGGCTTATAGCACATACTCTGCTTGGGTGTAAATCTGTATTTCTGTCTTACTTACGCCAACTTCTTGAGAGTGACTTCATCCATTTTGATCAAAATTGGATATGTCTCACTTTGGCACAAATCTGTTGGGTGGATATGTCTCATTTTGGAGAAAAAGTGAAATTATAAATCATAACAAAGTACATTTTTTAAAAAGATAGATTAAAAAAAAAAAATATGTTCTGATGTTGAGCAAGAGGATAACTATTTCAATCAATCAAATTATGTAATCTGCGTTGTCTACTGGTCAAAAATTTAAATGTCAAATATCTCAAAACAGGAATTTGACGTATGTCTCACTTTGGAAAAAAACTCTTCATTTATATATATATATATATATATATATATATATATATATATATATATATATATATATGTGTGTGTGTGTGTGTGTGTGTGGACAAAAAAAAAAAGAAAGAAAAAAGGCGCCGCTGATAAATAGTTTATATTGTAAAAATGTATAAATATATCTTGTCCAAATTTTTACTACGATAAATAGAAACATTCTTTGTTAGCAGAATTCTAAAATATAAAAATAATTTTGAGCGGTTTATGAATAATATATATAAAGTCTTGTAACACCACCTAATTATTGTGGCTATGCTCATTGTAATTCTCTAAGGAAGGCATTTGTTGCGTTTCATGTGAAACACTTCGCTGATAATTGCATAAAACTATAGGAAGAACATTGTTGTTGTTATAATTATTATTATCATTATTGTTGCTATTGTAATTATTATTATAAGTGGTTGTAGTAGTGATAGTAGAATTAGCGTAGTAGTAGTAGTGGTAGTAGTAGTAGTAGTAGTTTTAATGCCATTATTTACTATTTTACTCCATGAAAAGGTACAGGCGTTTTCTCCAACGACACCCTGAACTAAGAGAAAGAAAAGTGTGTGCCATTGGTATAAAGAGGGCCCTAGTAACCCCCCAATGCATTGAATCGTGGTTTAACGACCTGGAGAGATACATTGCTGAAAGTGAGGATCCTAATATCCTACAGGTATTAGAATTTTCATACTAATATGTTTGTCAATACAATGGCATTTTTGAACATTAAATTTGATTTGTACACAAGAATATAGTCTATTAGTGTAAAATAAAATGATAATCTTGAAAACAATAAATGTAAAATATTTTTATAATTAGATTTTGAAAATAAATATGGAATTGTTTAAGGAGCACTAATTATATAAAATTTAAATTGCAATGCAAGTTTTAATGAGACAAGGAAATGAATAAAAGTACGCAATCAGTACAACACCTTAACCGTGGTTTCAAACTGCTCAACCATATTCACCAAAATAGGACGCAAACAACCAAATTTCTTCAAGATATAAGCATATTTTTATTTCTTAATTACACACAAACAATTTTCAAAGAAACCTACTATAGTGATTCGCATAATAAAAAGCATTGATAAAATCTTATTCTTTATCTTTCATTATGTTTGAATCTTTAGTGTTTATAAGCCTTGATGCTTTTGTAGTTATGTTATCTAATCTAAAAATACTTTTCTGTTACAGGATCCAAGTCGCATATTTAATGCGGACGAGGCAGGTTTTCCTCTTTGCAGTAAAACGAAGAAGGTTCTGGCCCCTAAAGCATGCAAAAGTGATCAGCACAAATCTATCACTACATCCAGTTCAAATAAACAAATAACCACGATGTGCTGTGCATCTGCTGACGGGGACTACACAACCCCCATGATCATAATACCTGGAGGCCAGAAAATGGTGTCCATAGTAGAAAAACAATATAGTGGTTGTAAGGGTGCCATGAGTCAAAATGGATCAATGACAGCAGATTTATTTTTTAAATGGTTAGAGGATGTATTTGCCCAAATGTTGTGTAAGAAAAAGGTAAAACGCCCCGTTTTATTATTTGTTGACGGATCCAGTACACACAAAAGTAAGCGTGCAAGTGACTTTTGTGTGGCAAATGGCATTATACTGTATTGCCTTCTACCAAGTACTACACATTTAATCCAGCCATTAGATTTAAATTTTTTCTCTGTGATGAATCGAAACTGGGAAGATGCTGTCTTTGAATTTCAAACCAAAAATACAGGATTATCCGTGACACAGAGTTCTTTTGCACTTATTTTTGCTTCTGCATACACAAAAACATGCACGCCAGAACTGGCCAGAGCAGGTTTTAAAAACGCTGGTCTCTTTCCATTTGATAAAGAAGCAGTGCATAGCACCAAGAATATGCAGTCTGCACGTCTTCTTACCACTACAAACCCACCATGTGAACTATCATCATCATCATCATCATCATCATCATCATCATTACCACAATCATATTTTCCATTTCCATCTTCACCATCACCACCACCACCACCATCACCACCACCACCACCACAGGTATCATATGCCACTGTAGTGGTGAATGGCACAACCCAATCACCACTGATAACTCTTGCAGTGATAGAGAGCATCATCACAGAGGAAATGAAAACACAATATCTGCGTAGATTTGAGGAAGGCTACGACGTATTAGATGATGTTTTTTATAACAAATGGAAAGAGTGCCAGCTCATCTTATCAGGAGAATATGAAATTGGAAAAGTGCCTACCTCTTGTGTTGCATCAATTCCTGTTTCAAGCAAAAACACAGTTGGTGAATTTTTACTTGAAAACACGCCAAGGATAGAGAAAAATAAACAAAGAAACAAAAGAAAAAGGGCTCATTTGCCAAATTTGGCTCTTACCAGCGCTGAGACTGAGACTGTTGACTTTCTGGCAGAGAGAGAAAAGAAAAAGGAGGAGGAAGAAGAGGAACAAGAGGAGAGAAAGAAGAGGAAAGAAGAAGAAAAGAAAGAGAACGATGCTTGAAAGGAGAAGGAAAATGATGTGGTAACCAAGTGTTCTGTATGTTTAAATAAATATAAATCTGAAGAAGCTGAACAATGGCTGGGGTGTGATAATTGCCCCAGATGGTACCATAAAATATGTATTTCAAATACTGAAACCAATTGGGATTCACTAAACAAACATGATGTAGACAATACTAATTTTTTTGCAAATATTGTATTTAGATTACTGACATGTTATCATCAATCAAAAAAAAAAAACAAATAAAAAACAGAACATGAAGTTTGTTCTTAGGGTTAACAAATATTACACCATATTCTTTGAACAAGTGATCAACTGGTCACCAGTACAACTAGACGAGAGGCCTTTCCTTTTTGAAAATGAATTTATTGGCATCGTTTTGGGCCATTTGAAGATCCTTTGATTTGTATTTTGTTATATTGGCTAACAGTGAATTACAGTATTGTTCTTTATTATTTTATAACGTTGATTCTTACAGTACAATGTTGTTTCTTTCATTGCTGTTTTTATTCCATTATATTATCTTGTTAAATGAATAAAGATGTAATCAACGAATTCATTGGTCAGTAATCTTGTTTACCATCAAACTTATGGGTGTGTTTGTAAAATAATCAGTTTTTGATAATTTTTTTTTTCGTCAAATTACAAATGGTTTAAGTTTAAAAATATTACTCTGGTCACACACACTAACTGGGTGGGGTTCTTGACCTCCCATAGCGGGCAGGGAGACACTTAATGTGTCTTCTATCCCCTTATATCTGTTTTCAAACATGCTTTCTGGCTTTGTCTTGGAATGGGATTACTTGGTTTTGTCCTTGCCCTGGCCGGAAGGGAAACAGTCAAATGCGTAGTTTTGAAAGATGATTTTTTCTCATTGTAAATCATCTCTCTGTTGCTTATGTTAATTATTAAATATATGTGCTTTTTTTTTTTTCAATGTATAATGTAAGCATTTGAGTGTATTCCTCTTTGTTGGATCTTGTGCTTGTGTCTGGATCTCAAACTAAGTACATTGGTGGTATGCTCTTGGAATCTACATCTGATCCCTATTTGTTCCCAGTTCCCCTTTGTCTTACTTCCTCTTGGGTGCTTTAATTGTAATTCTAGAACTTTCTACAATCCCATTTTCTTCCTTATTATTGGCGCTGATATTACTTTCATGTATTGCAAGTGCCGTAAAAATCTTAAAAACAAATTTTTAAAAACACAAACTAAAATCCATTAGCTACGTGGTATTTTGCTCTTAACAAGCATGTTTCATGCGATAAAGGAATTATTAAAGAGTATAAATTGGCTGAATGATGGTGGGATTTACACGGTACAGTTTCAATATCAGCCAAAAAGTAAAAATATCAGACTATGTGATGTTCTTTAAGTGTGGACAATGTGAGACAGTTTTAAAAAATCCTTTTTGGGAACTTTGCCTAATGTGGCATAAAACTTCATATTATTTTAGTATGTTGTACGAACGTGCCTCTTCATATGGGATATATTTTTTAAAAATTTGTGACCCTTCGTGTCAAAGCGGTATTATGTCGGTATGGACTAGATGCTGGAAATTGAATTTATAGACATAAATATATAAAATTTGAGGTCAATTAATGTTCGTCATGATGTAAAATAAATACTGTTTCTTGTATTGCAATAAACACAAAGATCCTATTTCTCATCAGTTTATTTACAACTTCACTTTTTGGAGTCCTATTTGTCCCGACATAATACCGTTTTGAGACGTTGGGTCACATTTCTCCTTGTGGGCCAGACTTGTCATGTCTTACAGTTGGTCTATCCTGTTCCACTATATAATAATTTGCCTTGGTGTCTTTGAAATAAAGTAAAACCAATTTGGTTTTACTAAGGACCTGTCTTTTGTAAGGAAAACAGGGATGGGTCTGGCAAAAGTACTTTACAATACTGTAAACCATCTAAAGGATAGCAAGCAATTGCGGAAAAGTGTAGTTTAACTTATAACGATTGTATAAATTCGCTCAATTATATAACTGCTCCTTACTTTGAAGGGCTTATGGCTACACGTGTGCCAAGGACATAGAGAGAGAGAGAGAAGGGGAGGGGGATAGACTCACACACACACACACAGAGAAAGAGAGGTGAAATACAGAGAGAGGGGGGGGGGGAAGAAGGTAAAAGAGAGAGAGGGAGGGGAGATCATAGAGAGAGAAAGAAGGAAAGAGGGCATAAAGAAATAAAAGCAAATAGAGAGAGTATTCCCCCCGCTTCGGAAACAAGTTTTGCGCAGCAATTTTTACGCCTACTTATGCAAATAAATCATTTCATATACCAGATTCCCCTCATATCTAGTGGCACTTCTTTCCGCAAACTTTTTCCAAACTAACTTTTTTTTTAAAGGAACTGTGTTTTCAGTCCACCAGTGGACTGAAAACACAGCTGTGTATTCAGTCCACCGGAAATAAAAATATGTAAAATGGACCAATTATCGATAATGACGACATTGATACTGAGCCTATTGTAAGGTAGTCATCATCAAAAGTGGATAGGCATAACATTTATGGCAATTTGACGGCTTAATAATACCATTTACAGCGTTTTATTTACTCTCGGAAAGTCTTGAGTGAGAGTTGTTCGAAATCGGGAGCCTGAAATAGATCTCAATTCTCGATACCATGTTTGCCAGATAGCCATTGGTCTGGCCAATTTGGCCAAAATTGACCACACAGAGAATAATGTTTCTATAAGTAATCTAAAATTGACATTTATATCTATTTTTAATGTTTCCTAGTCCGTTATAGTTTTTATGATTACCAAAACTGATGAGGCAAACCCGCCCCAAAGCTTTATCATAACACACCGTTCAATTAGATGCTCTGCGGTATCGGGCTCACTACCACAACGGGTACTTGTAGGACAGGTGGAAAGTCCCCAATGATAAGGTGATTTTGCCATTAGACACGTTCTCGACCGAAGCCAATTCGCTACCACCCATTGCCTCCTCTTACTGATGGAGAAGCCTGGCAACTTCTTACCCAGTTTCAAGGAGTTTATGTCCACGACCCCTCGAGGGATTGAATTAGTCCAAACCGCTTCCATCTCGTTAGTTGACCGTCACAAGACCATCCCGGATGTCGAGCCTATGGCGAGCCACTTGACTGGCACGCTCCGATATGTGACTAATGCCTTCTTGTGGACTGAGAAAATCTATTAAAAATTGTCAAAATTAGCTATTTTCCGCTTTTATCATCAATTTTCAAGGTTATGAAATATGGCTAATGAGCATACTGTTATATTTTTCAAAAGTACATTCAATTAGCTTTATTTTGATACCAATTGTATATGTCTAGTACTTATACTTTTTGAGATATGCAGTGTTAAAGACAAACAGGACGCTTGTGATTTTTTTGCACCGAGTGACCTTTCAGGTGCCACAACTCCCAAAAGAGTATCGATTTTTGGCTATAACTTTTTTTGGTGGTGGTTGAGATGTCACTCTTACAGACAAAATAGGTGTACAAAGTGTACAGGGGGGGGGGGGGGGGAGATGGTTTCGTCCCGTGGCCCCTTACCTATTAAGGAAGAAGAGGTGATGTTAGAGAGAGAGAGAGAATTTTTAAAAAAGATTTATGTTTATAATATATGATTTCCTCATTAATGTTCACTGTGAATGATGAATATGTATAATTTTGATGTCAATATATATTTCAAACATCTTTTTAGATGGATTTCTTGGCAAATGATGATTTCATAAACTTTGAAGAAAGTCTGTATCAAGAATTAAGTCCTCATGTTCCGACACGAGCTAGGAGGCGACAAAGTGATGCCAAGTGGAGGGCCAGTGTTGCCACCTGTTATGATACGTTGAAACACGTGGTTCCTATAAGAACATCCAAAATCAAAAAGAAAAATTTCAAAGGTTTGAAATGAATAAAGAGCAACTAATTAGATGTATCTAATTCATTTATTTCACATTGCAAGATTTATTTTTTTTTACATCAGTTGTCTGTCAAACTTGTAACATCTTACACAGTCATTACTTCTGATTGTTATTTTAAAACAGGGGAGCCGTTGGAGGGGGTGGGGGGTGTTATGTTTTGGAGTGTACAAAGTAAATGGACCGCCATGAATAAATGTGTATTAAATGGCATAAGAGTAGTATTTACATAGTAAGTCTCAAATTTAAAAATCCCAATGGTTGAGAGATTCAATGCTTGGGTGAGTGCAAAGGTCAACAGGGAGTCAGTCAAAGGGAATTAAATTATTGTAGGTTAGAGCGAAATTAATTTGATTTTGTTTATCCGCTAATCCAACCAAATTTTTATTTCAGGCTGTTACCCTGCAGGAATCAGAAAGACCCAGAATGCATTTTGGAGAATGTATTAAGCCATCTAATATGCTCAGAAAGTATGTCTCATGATGTCTCATGTCTTAATCTATCTGTGTTTGCAAGTTGTAACATTTGTATTATCTAATAAAGTACATGTCTAGACCTGGGACATAATCAAAATAGAAAATAAAAGGATTATAGAAATCCCAATTTCAAACACCATGACCTAAGATACACTTGACATTATTAGTATGAGAGTCGTGGGCCCTGTTTGCTCATTCAAAAAATTCTTATACGAGTTGCATTTATATGATAAAACGTTGTGTAAAAATATTCAGTATTAGCACAAATTGCAGCCTTTTTAAATAGGTAGTATTTTAGAGGAAGGGAAGCAATGGAATTATAGAAAATATAACGATGAATGTAGAAATTAAATAAAAAACTGGTACATGAACAAACTTCCCAAAGTCAATGAATGCTTTTTGAATTCATTGTTATGATATGATATGATATGATATAAGTCCAGATTTATGTAGGCTTTTACAGCCTTTTATCTGCTCCTGTGCATTCGTGAACGTATATATAATTCAAGTCTCTCAAAACTGGGCATGCCACATAGTGGAAGGAGGTGTCTGAATTTAACTTTACAAACAGTATTTTTCTGTTTCAAAATGAGCATCAAGACGGCACTTGAATGCCTGCAATGAAGGGGCGTCGACAACTGTTGTAGGCAGGCGGTTCCATTTGTCGACTACCCTAACTGAGAAAAAGTTCTGCCTAAGGTTTAGAGAACACCTTTCTTTGGAGAGTTTGAATCTGTGTCCTCTGGTGGTGCTGGTGGAATCAAGATTTAGAGGGCTCGTGCTTACATAGTATAAATTATGTGTGTATTTGTGCGCTTCAATTAGGTCTCCTCTGTCTCTCCTATACTGCATGCTAGGTATTCTTATCTTTTTCAGTCTTTCTGTGTATTCTAGATCTTTGAATCCCGGAATGACCCGAGTTGCGCGTCTTAGAACACTTTCTATGAGGTCTTTGTTTTTCTGTAGTCGTGGTGCCCATGCTACATTGCCAAATTCCAAGTGGGGACGTACAAGTGCAGTGAACAATTGTCTCATGTTATCTCTATCAAGATGAGTGAACGACCTCCTAATGAGGCCAACGATTCTGTTTGCTTTATTTACTTGGGTTTCTATGTGCTTAGAGAACTTCAGTTCCTGATCTACTAACACACCTAAATCTTCTGTAGAACGTATTATTTTTAATTTTTTAGGTTTTTTTTTCTTTTTTGTGTAGTTTCTCAAGCATTTTAATTTTTATCTGGGGAGTTTGCTATCCCACAATATGTTTTGTTATCCAATATTTTATATCTAAAAACGCTGCCGTTCTCGTAGCCAAACCTACCTTGCATTATCACCACATGTTTCTGGTCTTGTCACAGGCCTATCGTTCTACCACTGCACATTTCTGGTCTTGTCACAGGCCTATCGTTCTACCACTACACATTTCTGGTCTTGTCACAGGCCTATCGTTTACATCACTTTCTGGTCTTTCACAGCATCGTTCTACACTCACATTTCTGGTCTTGTCACAGGCCTATCGTTCTACACTGCACATTTCTGGTCTTGTCACAGGCCTATCGTTCTACCACTCACATTTCTGGTCTTGTCACAGGCCTATCGTTCTACCACTGCACATTTCTGGTCTTGTCACAGGCCTATCGTTCTACACTCACATTTCTGGTCTTGTCACAGCCTACGTTCTACCACTCACATTTCTGGTCTTGTCACAGGCCTATCGTTCTACCACTACACATTTCTGGTCTTGTCACAGGCCTATCGTTCTACCACTACACATTTCTGGTCTTGTCACAGGCCTATCGTTCTAACCACTGCACATTTCTGGTCTTGTCACAGGCCTATCGTTCTACCACTACACATTTCTGGTCTTGTCACAGGCCTATCGTTCTACCACTACACATTTCTGGTCTTGTCACAGGCCTATCGTTCTACCACTACACATTTCTGGTCTTGTCACAGGCCTATCGTTCTACCACTACACATTTCTGGTCTTGTCACAGGCCTATCGTTCTACCACTGCACATTTCTGGTCTTGTCACAGGCCTATCGTTCTACACTCACATTTCTGGTCTTGTCACAGGCCTATCGTTCTACACTCACATTTCTGGTCTTGTCACAGGCCTATCGTTCTACCACTACACATTTCTGGTCTTGTCACAGGCCTATCGTTCTACCACTCACATTTCTGGTCTTGTCACAGCCTATCGTTCTACCACTACCATTTCTGGTCTTGTCACAGGCCTATCGTTCTACCACTCACATTTCTGGTCTGTTTTTTTTTTTTTTTTTTTTTTTTATCGTTTACCACTACACATTTCTGGTCTTGTCACAGGCCTATCGTTCTACCACTACACATTTCTGGTCTTGTCACAGGCCTATCGTTCTACCACTCACATTTCTGGTCTTGTCACAGCCTATCGTTCTACCACTACACATTTCTGGTCTTGTCACAGGCCTATCGTTCTACCACTACACATTTCTGGTCTTGTCACAGGCCTATCGTTCTACCACTGACACATTTCTGGTCTTGTCACAGGCCTATCGTTCTACCACTGCACATTTCTGGTCTTGTCAAGGCTATCGTTCTACCATCACATTTCTGGTCTTGTCAGGCTAGTCTACCACTGCACATTTCTGGTCTTGTCACAGCCTATCGTTCTACCACTGCACATTTCTGGTCTTGTCACAGCCTATCGTTCTACCACTCACATTTCTGGTCTTGTCACAGGCCTATCGTTCTACCATCAACATTTCTGGTCTTGTCACAGGCCTATCGTTCTACCACTCACATTTCTGGTCTTGTCACAGGCCTATCGTTCTACCACTCACATTTCTGGTCTTGTCACAGGCCTATCGTTCTACCACTACACATTTCTGGTCTTGTCACAGGCCTATCGTTCTACCACTGCACATTTCTGGTCTTGTCACAGGCCTATCGTTCTACCACTGCACATTTCTGGTCTTGTCACAGGCCTATCGTTCTACCACTACAATTTCTGGTCTTGTCACAGGCCTATCGTTCTACCACTGCACATTTCTGGTCTTGTCACAGGCCTATCGTTCTACCACTACACATTTCTGGTCTTGTCACAGGCCTATCGTTCTACCACTGCACATTTCTGGTCTTGTCACAGGCCTATCGTTCTACCACTGCACATTTCTGGTCTTGTCACAGGCCTATCGTTCTACCACTGCACATTTCTGGTCTTGTCACAGGCCTATCGTTCTACCACTACACATTTCTGGTCTTGTCACAGGCCTATCGTTCTACACTGCACATTTCTGGTCTTGTCACAGGCCTATCGTTCTACCACTGCACATTTCTGGTCTTGTCACAGGCTATCGTTCTACCACTGCACATTTCTGGTCTTGTCACAGGCCTATCGTTCTACCACTCACATTTCTGGTCTTGTCACAGGCCTATCGTTCTACCACTGCACATTTCTGGTCTTGTCACAGGCCTATCGTTCTACCACTACACATTTCTGGTCTTGTCACAGGCCTATCGTTCTACCACTAGCACATTTCTGGTCTTGTCACAGGCCTATCGTTCTACCACTCACATTTCTGGTCTTGTCACAGGCCTATCGTTCTACCACTGCACATTTCTGGTCTTGTCACAGGCCTATCGTTCTACCACTACACATTTCTGGTCTTGTCACAGGCCTATCGTTCTACCACTGCACATTTCTGGTCTTGTCACAGGCCTATCGTTCTACCACTGCACATTTCTGGTCTTGTCACAGGCCTATCGTTCTACCACTGCACATTTCTGGTCTTGTCACAGGCCTATCGTTCTACCACTGCACATTTCTGGTCTTGTCACAGGCCTATCGTTCTACCACTGCACATTTCTGGTCTTGTCACAGGCCTATCGTTCTACCACTCACATTTCTGGTCTTGTCACAGGCCTATCGTTCTACCACTACACATTTCTGGTCTTGTCACAGGCCTATCGTTCTACCACTACACATTTCTGGTCTTGTCACAGGCCTATCGTTCTAACCACTGCACATTTCTGGTCTTGTCACAGGCCTATCGTTCTACCACTGCACATTTCTGGTCTTGTCACAGGCCTATCGTTCTACCACTGCACATTTCTGGTCTTGTCACAGGCCTATCGTTCTACCACTGCACATTTCTGGTCTTGTCACAGGCCTATCGTTCTACCACTGCACATTTCTGGTCTTGTCACAGGCCTATCGTTCTACCACTACACATTTCTGGCTTGCGTTGTTCACTGATTGGTTGTACAGGCCTATCGTTCTACCACTGCACATTTCTGGTCTTGTCACAGGCCTATCGTTCTACCACTGCACATTTCTGGTCTTGTCACAGGCCTATCGTTCTACCACTGCACATTTCTGGTCTTGTCACAGGCCTATCGTTCTACCACTGCACATTTCTGTTTGTCACAGGCCTATCGTTCTACACTGCACATTCTGGTCTTGTCACAGGCCTATCGTTCTACCACTGCACATTTCTGGTCTTGTCACAGGCCTATCGTTCTACCACTGCACATTTTGGTCTTGTCACAGGCCTATCGTTCTACCACAATTGGTTGTCACGGCCTATCGTTCTACCACTACACATTTCTGGTCTTGTCACAGGCCTATCGTTCTACCACTGCACATTTCTGGTCTTGTCACAGGCCTATCGTTCTACCACTGCACATTTCTGGTCTTGTCACAGGCCTATCGTTCTACCACTGCACATTTCTGGTCTTGTCACAGGCCTATCGTTCTACCACTACACATTTCTGGTCTTGTCACAGGCCTATCGTTCTACCACTGCACATTTCTGGTCTTGTCACAGGCCTATCGTTCTAACCACTGCACATTTCTGGTCTTGTCACAGGCCTATCGTTCTACCACTGCACATTTCTGGTCTTGTCACAGGCCTATCGTTCTACCACTGCACATTTCTGGTCTTGTCACAGGCCTATCGTTCTACCACTGCACATTTCTGGTCTTGTCACAGGCCTATCGTTCTACCACTACACATTTCTGGTCTTGTCACAGGCCTATCGTTCTACCACTACACATTTCTGGTCTTGTCACAGGCCTATCGTTCTACCACTACACATTTCTGGTCTTGTCACAGGCCTATCGTTCTCCCACTGCACATTTCTGGTCTTGTCACAGGCCTATCGTTCTACCACTGCACATTTCTGGTCTTGTCACAGGCCTATCGTTCTACCACTGCACATTTCTGGTCTTGTCACAGGCCTATCGTTCTACCACTGCACATTTCTGGTCTTGTCACAGGCCCATCGTTCTACCACTACACATTTCTGGTCTTGTCACAGGCCTATCATTCTACCACTACACATTTCTGGTCTTGTCACAGGCCTATCGTTCTACCACTACACATTTCTGGTCTTGTCACAGGCCTATCGTTCTACCACTACACATTTCTGGTCTTGTCACAGGCCTATCGTTCTACCACTACACTAAAAATACAGAAAATGAGTTGGGAAAGACCTTTAAAGATTGTTTTGTTCAAGAGATTTCCTCTCATGGTGTTGTTGGACTTCTTCAGATTCTGAGTTTAGTCTTCATAGTCGTGCTAGGATCGGTATGGTCCACTCATTTAGTATCTACTGTACAGTTAAAGAGGTGAACGATGATCACAGCATCAGGTCAATTCAATATGAGGGTTTATTTGGAATTAAACAAAGCCAACACCAGACTTTCTCAGATGGAACCTTAAAGCGTTGGAGTGAACTTACAGAAATACTTCGATTCTACACACTGGACTCCCAACTAGAAGGTGAGTTAACCTACTATTTTAATTTTTAAATGCGTTAGCGTCAGTTTTATTATCAACGTGAACATAATAATAATAATAATAATAATAATAATAATAATAATAACAACAACAACAACAACAACAACAACAACAACAACAACAACAACAACAACAACAACAACAACAACAACAATAATAATAATAATAATAATAATAATAATAATAATAATAAGAAGAAGAAGAAGAAGAAGAAGAAGAAGAAGAAGGGGGAGGAGGAGTTGGAGGAGGAGGAGGACGACGACGACGACGAGGACGATGATGATAATAATAGTAATAATAATAATAATAATAGTAATAATAATAATAATAATAATAATAACAATAATGATAATGATAATAATGATGTTGATGATGATGATGATGATGATGATGATGATGATGATGATAAGAAGAAGAACTATTACCCTTGTTGTGTTGCTGTTGTTTTTGATTCGTCATAGATTCACGAAATTAAAATTTTGAAATGCATTTTAAAAATAAAATTCATTGTTTCCAATCATGTATCGTCTATTTCATTATCTTCTACTTTTTTTTCATTGCAGATGAAGAAAATGAATCCTCAATAGAGAAGTCTAAGGCTATCCAGAAATTCATAGAACGCCAGATTCAGCTCCTGAATGCTCAGAAAAATCAACGGATTTACTGTCCAGATGATTTAATTCTTGCTTTTTCGTGGTACACGAGGTCAAGAGTGCTATATTCTTCTTTACGTGGTCACCTTTATCTCCCTTCTAAGTCCACCCTAGGAAAGATAACACGACAAACCAAAAATGTAACAGATTTCACCATCTATTCTACATTTTTCCAACAGCAGGAACGACGAAGCAGAGCGTGTGTTGTGCCAAACTCTGAGTTAACAGAGTATTTTAATTCTAGGGACAGGGATGGTTTATCTTCACCGTGCGAGTTGTTTTTAGAATTTTCACTCCTTTCATATTGTTTCTTTGTTAACAATAAATCAAAAATATGTAGGGCAAGATTAGCCGTAATTCTTGGCAATTTTGCAGAGACATTTGCAATCGATGTGTGTGTTCCTGTAAAGGCTATTCTATGCCTGTCCAATATATTTTCAATTCGAAGAAGCAGTCGGATAAAGGAAGATGAACAAACTGAGGTCACAGTAATTGTTATATCAGCTCTATTTCTTTGTAGATATTAATTTATCATCCTCATCATCATCATCATCATCATCATCATCATCATCATCATCATCATCGTTATCATCAGTCCCACCACTACCAACATCACCGTCTTTGCAACCATCATTATATTCATCTTCATTCACCACCACTACCTCCCCCACCACCACCACCATCATCATCATTATCATTATCATCATCTTTGTCATTATCTATCAGAATCATTATTGTCAATATATATTAGCATTAGCAATCACCGCAATCACCTTCACTTTCTTCATCATTGTCATTAATATATCAGTATCATCTTTATTGCCCTCACCACCATCAATATCATCATCATCTTCACCTTCTTCGTCATCATCATCATCATCATCATCATCATCATCATCATCATCATCATCATCATCATCATCATTTTCCATCACTACCAGCATAATCGTCTTTGCGATCATCATCATATCCATCTTTATTCACCACCACTACCACCACCATCCTATTTAAATTATTAGCATCATTATTATCATTATCATCATCTTCATTCGTAGTCTATGTCACTATTTATCAGTGTCATCATTATTGTCATTGTCACAGTAAAGGTTGTTCACAATTATCTTATTAAATTTTATTTTATTAAGAACTGAATTCATCTCACTCCAGTTATATTTCGGTAGGCTTAGATAAACTTTACCTTCTAATATTAGATCGTCTTTCCTTTTATAGCCTTCCCTCGAATTAATTTCTAATTAGTGAATACTTTTCGTTCTACATTCTGTCACGTAGCCACTTATTATAAAAGCTGATAGGTCTAACATTTGACACTCACTTTCTCTCCACAATCTATGCCGGACGGCCAGTCGCTCTATTCCTTCTATATACTGTAAGATTTTTATCTTTTGGGACTTTGTAGATATTATATCTACACCATTAAGACGCCGGAGCCTTTAACTTTGATTGTATAATCTTCAAGGATCAAACCCGAGCCCGCTGTCAAAGGATTACATATTAAACCATTACCAATTGCCTGGAAGTGGAATTTTACGAGTCTGATCCTGTTATCAGAGGAATAGATCATCCAAGCCCATCAACTGCCTGGAAACGTAAACTTACGAACCTGACATATTATCATAAGTTACGTAAAATATTCATATCTCTATTTGTAACTGCCACGATCACTGTTTATCTCTTTTAATTAAATTTCATCATTATTTTTATTTCATTGTAAACAAATCGTTAATTGTTTTTCATTTATAGTAACTAGTAAATTCTGGGGCCTCATTCTACATATATCTTTATGCATAGTCGAGTAGCTCTTTACTCACTTGAGACCATGACAGTCATCACAAGCATTAATATCACCATTATTTTCACCTTCATCATTATTGTCATTATCTATCAGCATCGTCTTTATTACGTTCACCTTCTTTACCATTGTCATTATCTATCAGCATCATCTTTATTGCCATCACCACTAATATCATCTTCATCTTCATCATACAGTAGAACATGACCATTGCGGCACCCGCTACAGCGGGACCATCGCTACAACGGGACCTTACACAAACCCCGCTTTTTTTTACTATATAAATTCAATAACCTGTGCTTGGGTTTAGCGGGTCAAGGAAAGGCCCCAACTTGCTTACAGCGGGAAAAATTGAGCGAGCTGTACGCGCCGCGACTCAGCGAGTGACGTAGACTGGACTCCCTCCCGTCACCCAGGACTAACACACACGCCTCCGTCTGCCATTTCGCTCGTGTCTTCACACACACCTCTCGTGTCTACCCGCACTTCTTTTGCCGCTCGCTCTATTTCTTTATATGCGTTGATTGGTCATCTTGCGATGATTAATTAAGTTGGTCAACCTGATCACTGATATAAAAGAGATGCGTTGCACAAGACGACGCCCTTGGCCAATTAGAGAGAAGAGGCTTGTGCGCACGCTGTGGTGTGTACATTTTAATCCAGATTAGCCCTATTATTACTATTATGCCATTCCTCATTCATTGCAATTGTTGCTGCTCAAGCATACACATCACTCGCAGTCGTTCGTATCGTAGTCCTTCCTGAAGGTAAATCGCCACAAAACAGCAAGCTCGCTTGGGCTTGAGCAAAACAATGGCAGAAAACGTCCTGATTTGCACGGGAATTAATTAGGCTACTTACCATTGTTCCTTATAATCAGGTACTCAATCAGTGAAGAAACGGTCAACCAGTTTGTTTACAACGTGAGGCAATCGAAATGTGCTTGTAGCAACCTATCTGGAAAAGTGAGTGGAGCAGGCACTTATGTTGGTAACAACAAGATATGAAGTGAATAGAAAAGTGCCAGAAGACAATAGAGAATAAACATTTTTTTTCGCGGCGGTGGTGGGGTTTGAACCTGCGACCTTATTGGTACGACAACTCCGCCTGGCAGGTGAGAGCGTGGCTCTACCGTGTGAGCTATCCACGAACACAAAAATATTCGTTTCAAACTCAAAGTCATTACTAGATCCCTCTCTCACCCACTTCTTGAGACCGCCGATTCGTTCGTACACCACCATCGCGAATAATTTTGACCAGCAGTTAAGCTTAATAGCCAATATTCTCAACACAAACATATAACATAGAAACGATTGAGACATTGAGTATGCTCCGGTGTATGGGGTGAATTTTTAATTCAGAAAAGTGAGTGGAGCAGGCACTTATGTTGGTAACAACAAGATATGAAGTGAATAGAAAAGTGCCAGAAGACAATAGAGAATAAACATTTTTTTTCCGCGGCGGTGGTGGGGTTTGAACCTGCGACCTTATTGGTACGACAACTCCGCCTGGCAGGTGAGAGCGTGGCTCTACCGTGTGAGCTATCCACGAACACAAAAATATTCGTTTCAAACTCAAAGTCATTACTAGATCCCTCTCTCACCCACTTCTTGAGACCGCCGATTCGTTCGTACACCACCATCGCGAATAATTTTGACCAGCAGTTAAGCTTAATAGCCAATATTCTCAACACAAACATATAACATAGAAACGATTGAGACATTGAGTATGCTCCGGTGTATGGGGTGAATTTTTAATTCAGAAAAGTGAGTGGAGCAGGCACTTATGTTGGTAACAACAAGATATGAAGTGAATAGAAAAGTGCCAGAAGACAATAGAGAATAAACATTTTTTTTCGCGGCGGTGGTGGGGTTTGAACCTGCGACCTTATTGGTACGACAACTCCGCCTGGCAGGTGAGAGCGTGGCTCTACCGTGTGAGCTATCCACGAACACAAAAATATTCGTTTCAAACTCAAAGTCATTACTAGATCCCTCTCTCACCCACTTCTTGAGACCGCCGATTCGTTCGTACACCACCATCGCGAATAATTTTGACCAGCAGTTAAGCTTAATAGCCAATATTCTCAACACAAACATATAACATAGAAACGATTGAGACATTGAGTATGCTCCGGTGTATGGGGTGAATTTTTAATTCAGAAAAGTGAGTGGAGCAGGCACTTATGTTGGTAACAACAAGATATGAAGTGAATAGAAAAGTGCCAGAAGACAATAGAGAATAAACATTTTTTTTCGCGGCGGTGGTGGGGTTTGAACCTGCGACCTTATTGGTACGACAACTCCGCCTGGCAGGTGAGAGCGTGGCTCTACCGTGTGAGCTATCCACGAACACAAAAATATTCGTTTCAAACTCAAAGTCATTACTAGATCCCTCTCTCACCCACTTCTTGAGACCGCCGATTCGTTCGTACACCACCATCGCGAATAATTTTGACCAGCAGTTAAGCTTAATAGCCAATATTCTCAACACAAACATATAACATAGAAACGATTGAGACATTGAGTATGCTCCGGTGTATGGGGTGAATTTTTAATTCAGAAAAGTGAGTGGAGCAGGCACTTATGTTGGTAACAACAAGATATGAAGTGAATAGAAAAGTGCCAGAAGACAATAGAGAATAAACATTTTTTTTCCCGCTGGTCAAAATTATTCGCGATGGTGGAGTACGAACGAATCGGCGGTCTCAAGAAGTGGGTGAGAGAGGGATCTAGTAATGACTTTGAGTTTGAAACGAATATTTTTGTGTTCGTGGATAGCTCACACGGTAGAGCCACGCTCTCACCTGCCAGGCGGAGTTGTCGTACCAATAAGGTCGCAGGTTCAAACCCCACCACCGCCGCGAAAAAAATGTTTATTCTCTATTGTCTTCTGGCACTTTTCTATTCACTTCATATCTTGTTGTTACCAACATAAGTGCCTGCTCCACTCACTTTTCTGAATTAAAAATTCACCCCATACACCGGA
>NC_088367.1:7471822-7489322 GCF_034508935.2 Berghia stephanieae | reverse complement strand
TTTTTCCTTTTCTTCTTCTTAGTACTTCAATATATCAATCTCTATCTAGAAACAATTCTTTTTACAAGACACAAAAAAAAAAACGTTCATTGCAAGTGTCAGTAGCTAAACTCTGTAAACCAAATATATATATATATAGAAAGCCTGAAAAAAAAATAAAAATAAAAATAAAGAAACATTTAAAAAATTATGACCAGAAAACTCATACTTCAAACTATCGATCGATTAAAACGACCCTTATATTGTCCCAAAAAATATTTGAAGGACGATTTTTCAGGCCAAATATTTTTGATGGGTTATTTTTTATTTCAGATGATATGTAGTAAAGGGGAACCCCGGCTTGTAGGGAAAAGGTCTTAAACTGATAATTCGTTTAACGTCTCGAATTGGAGAATTGTTTGGATCTATATTATTAGTCTTGTATGTTTGCTGGCAAAAATGAAAGCAAATTATTGAGCAATCTTTTGCCAGAAAGCCTTTAATTCATAGATCGAGATGCCCCCCCCCCCCCCACCACCCCCACCATGCCACAGCCCAACTTGTATTTATAAACAAGACCTTTTTCTTGGATTGAAGAGTTTTGGACGAGTTGGAGGCTCATCTTTATATGTTGGAAGCGTGGCTCAGCGGTACGGTTTTTACTTCGTACCCAGAAGGTACCGAGTTCGACTACCCGCCTCGTTGTGTGGCTTTGAGCAAGTAACCTCGCTATAGCTCACATTGCTGCGCTGCACTGCGGTTGACGCCTGGGTTATTCCAGTCTTCCCTTGGAATAGACCCTAAAGACAAATTTCCCCTTGGGGATGAATAAAGGGAATTTTATTTTATATTATTTTTTTAAAAAGTAAAAGTAAAAGTGTCGTTTGTCAGTGTACGATAGAATTACGAATAACTTTTGTCCTTAGCGTGACCTGAGGAGGATTTGATGCTGCGAAATACTCGGACACGATTTGATGGGGTGATCGATAATTTGCCTTTTATTGATGGTCGGGCTTTGTTATTGGATGCAGGGATCTGCTTTCAGAATGCATCAGGACGTCTTATAGACTTGTTATTGGATGCAGGGATCTTCTGTCAGAATGCATCAGGACGTCTTATAGACTTGTTATTGGATGCAGGGATCTTCTGTCAGAATGCATCAGGACGTCTTATAGACTTGTTATTGGATGCAGGGATCTGCTGTCAGAATGCATCAGGACGTCTTATAGACTTGTTATTGGATGCAGGGATCTGCTGTCAGAATGCATCAGGACGTCTTATAGACTTGTTATTGGATGCAGGGATCTGCTGTCAGAATGCATCAGGACGTCTTATAGACTTGTAAGTGGATGCAGGGATCTTCTGTCATAATGGCGTCTAAGAGCGGCTTACGTGCCTGTTGAGTAAACGTAGGTGCGTGGTTTGAGGACAAGAATAAGTGTTCTTTATGGTTGACTGGGAGACCATAATATATATATATATATATATATATATATATATATATATATATATATATATATATATATATATATATATATATATATATATATATATATATATATATCTATCCATCTATCTATCTTTATATATATATATATATATATATATATATATATATATATATAATATATATATATATTATATATCTATCCATTATCTATCTTATTATTATTATATATATATATATATATATATATATATATATATATATATATATATATATATATATATATATATCATAAAAACAAAAATCATGAAATAATAGTGCTCAACTTTTTGATTAAAGGAGCTATTTATAAAATATTTCAAGTATTATTTAGGGTGGAAAAGATGGGCGTTTTCCTTGTTTTTGTTTTGTCTTTTAATTAGTTAAGAAATATGCGTGACGTAATCCTTGGGGATATCCATGGTGATATTTATAAGTCTATGTAACCTTGACCTTGTTGACAATGAAATCAGTCTCTGGCACCGATGATTTTTTTTTTCTTGGAATGTCGACACGTCTGTCGTAGTAAATCGATCACACGAGGTGCCGTCACGGTACAGATCAATAAATAATGATTGATTATCGATCCGGGGATGCTTTTCTAGCACAACACCCCCCCCTCCCCCCCCCCCCCCCCCCCCACACACACACACACACATACATTTTGTCTTTCTAATGCCAGTCATATGGTTTGGGTGGGGCCAAATGGATTTCTGACCAATCGGGTGTCCTGTTATGTCATGTCATCGTGAACTAAATGGAAAATTTAAGTTTGAAGTTTGAAGTGAAAATGATGGTAATCGAGTAAATTAAGTTTTTTGAAGTTTAAGGTTCAAAACTCACTCGCCTCAGTTAGAGAGGGTCCTGATAGCTCAATAGATAGAGCACTCGCTTCACACGCTCAGGGAACAATATCGATCCAGGATGAAGTCGAGATTTTTTTCTTTCTGACCCCTCTGTCCACCCAACAGTGATTGGGTAACTAGGTGTGTTAAATCTGGCAGAAAGTACTTTGTGATCGACTATGCAGCGTTATCGGATTTCTTTTCTTCTTATAAAATAAATGATGTTTTTTATGATGATTTTACCTTACAGTGTCGGCTTAAGGTGTGTTTCTCTCTCTACTTACAATTAATTCTTTTCATCTTTGTAAGTTCTCCTGGGCCCTTCTCGTAACGATGGATTTTAAACCCGCCGATCCACTGAATGTCACGTGGCCCCCTGGGTCGTCTATGAAGTTTGATGTTGGATAAATTCAAATAGGGAATGAGATTAGCGGAAGAGTAGCGTCCCTTGAGCGGAAGCGAGGACGAGAGACGCATGCGCACAACCAACATGACGTTCTCTCTCTAATAACTTTTCCGCCGGTGACGTCACAGACTATGAGTGACGTCCAATCAAGGGACGCTACTCTTCCGCTTATCTCATTCCCTATACTTATAAACCAATGAACTGACCTACTCCAGAAAGACGCGTATTTTAAAATTTGGCCATAAAACTCGTCCTTTAAATCGATCGATTTAAATCGTACGGCAGTGATCTGATTGAACAATTAACCCATTCAACCCTAACGACGACTATATCCGTAGTTTACTCGGGTTACTTTTACCCCATGCCTATTTAATACAATTTTATGCGACAAATTATAGGCGTAGTATCAAAGCTAATTTTTTTTTTTTTTTTTTGTTTGTTTGTTTTGGTTTTTACATGTTAATGGTAGTTGAACAAAACTATATATAGGTACATGCTCATTTTTAATACTTTTTTCTTCCCATTTTGAAAAGTAGCAAAAATCTCTAGGATTAAGTGAGTTCACCAAATCATCGAACTTGGCGATTGCTTTTCTGCATCGTCATGCCAGATATTAGCCTTTAGGTCTGTCTGTCGTAACTTTTTAACGTGTTTATTCCTTACCCAAGTGTTGCTTATCTATGTATTGAATTTCACTTGATATCAGCACCAACTTGACCTTTCCTCCCATAGTCGGCAGGGAGGTACATACTGTGTCTTTTATCCCCCTATGTCTGTTTTTCAACATGTTTTCTGTATTTGTCTTGGAATGAGATTACTTGGTTTTGTCCTGGCCCTGGCCGGATACCCTGGCTGGGAGGGAGAAAGTCAAATGTTAGTTAGTTTTGGGAGATGTTATTTTTTTCCTTGTAAATCGTCTCTCTATTGTGCACTGTATTATGTTTTGTTTGCATATTATTTATGATTTGTAAACATTTGAGTGTATTCCTCTTAGTGGGAACCTGTGCTTGTGTCTGGATGAGAATTGAGGTGATCTCAAGCTAAGTACTTTGGCGGTGTGCTCTTGGAATCTACATCTGTTCCCTATTTGAACTAATTCCCCTTTGTCTGTCTTATTCTTGGATGCTGTAATTGTAATTCTAGAACTTTTTCCTATCCCATTTTCTTCCTTTTTACTGGCGCTGATATAACCTTAATGCGTTGCAAGCGCCGTAAAACCCTTAAAAATAAGAATAAAAACAAAACTTGACCTTTTGATTTGTAGCTACGTTGTCGTGTACTTATTTATATATTATAATTCATGCAGTATCCGAAGCCTGGACCAGGCATGGAACCTAGAAGAAGAAGAAGATACCCAGGCATCAATTTGATTTTTTTTTTGTTTTGTTCTGTTTGTATAAACTATTATATTTTTATAAATTGCAAAAAAAAAAAAAAAAAAAAACAAAAAAAAAAACAAAAAAAAAAAAAAAACAAAATGGTATTTGAAGGTCTACGTAACCCTTAATGATTATGATATCGTGTTTTTCATCGATGACCTTGGAGAAAATAAGGCGCGAAATTGACATAATATTATAACGAAACTTTGAGTGGCACGCAAGAATGTGACTAGATATTTCTATGGGATATTATGGGATATCATGCACCCTTCGTCCGACCACGATCTGGAGAAAAGAGATATCAATGAATTCAATTCAATTTAGACCTCACAGTTTATTGTCTGGCACTTTGACAGCGAATATAAAATATTCATTAATTCTTTAAGAATAAAAATAAATGATTACCGTAGTCAACACAGGAAAACAGAGCCGTATAAAATATGCTTTAATAATGAGAAGAGATTGATATGATCTACGTACTATGCACAGTGATAGGTGATGGTGGAAAATATGATCGGAAACTACTCGTATTTTAATAGGGAATGAGATTAGCGGAAGAGTAGCGTCCCTTGATTGGACGTCACCCATAGTCTGTGACGTCACCGGCGTAAAAGTTATTAGAGAGAGAAGGTCATGTTGGTTGTGCGCATGCGTCTCTCGAAGCCTCTCCATTTTCACTCTTTTGTTAGTATTTTCACGATCACCGGCTTCAGGCAGCCCCTACCGTTTTCTAACTATTTTAAGAACTTTTTTTCTTTTCATATTACGCCCGTTTTTTAACAGGCTCTTTCCGCTCACACACACACACACACACACACACACACACACACACACAGTTCTTTCCTAATACTCTTCAACAGTCGTAACGTCACTTCCTTCCTAATGACGCATGGTAACTTAGTCACACTGGCTCTAAACTATCGGAACAATGGCGGACGGCGTATGAAATATTTTTCCGGCGAGCATAAAAGCGTTTCCAGAGGAAAAAGAACACATAAATTTGATCATGTTTTGACTTTTACACATTCTGATCACAAGGCATATGAAAAGTTCTAGCCAGCATGAAGAATAAAAAGTAATGATTTTCTTTGTTTAGAACCAAGATGGCCGCCGTTGCCGGGCGGCGTGACATCAGACTACTGAATCCTATTGGATTTGAAATTGCGCAAGTTGTGTTGACGTTATAGCATTATTCACTTATGGATAGCTGAGATCGTGGATTTAGAATGTTTCAACTTAAGGCCGAATGCGTTCTTCACCATTTCCAATGGCTTATGCTGTACATGTTCTTGTAGTAACAGAAAACTCAAAGGTGGTCTAAGAGTTATGACATCAAATGAAGGTGGCCTTTTTATGCTCCTTGAGCTGTTATTTGAACAGTAGTGTAAGCTTTAGAAATAGATATCATCATCATCATCATCATCATCATCATCATCATCATCATCATCATCATCATCATCATCATCATCATCATCATTATTATTATTATTATTATTATTATTATTATTATATTATTATTATCATTATTATTATTATCATTATTATTATTACTATTATTATTTATTATTATTATTATTATTATTATTATTATTATTATTATTATTATTATTATTATTATTATTTGTTCAATGGTACTAGATGAATAATTAAATAAAAATGAATTTACTTTATCAGCATTATACATTTATGATATGGTTTATAATTGATTGCCTGTGTCTCCCTTTCAGTATAAGAATATTAGTTCAATCACCACCTAACGGAGTAATTGTATAAAGGGTTAATGCCTGGCCGCAGGCGAGAAGTTCTCGTACACACAATAGTAAAGGGCTAAGTAAATAATTCACGTACGGTCGATGTTAACGGGCTGTAACTCTTTATTGACTATTCCCAATACAAACCGATCACACATTAATTCACTCTGAAAGAAGTCATCGGTGACTTGGCCTCTAACACACACGCTAATGTTCTTTCTAATTATGGCTTTCCCTTTCATCGTTTTATTCTAAATACAGTTGGATAAATTTCTAATATAAAGCACCCGCCTTTACTACTACTACTACTACTACTACTACTACTACTACTACTACTACTACTACTACTACTACTACTACTACTACTACTACTACTACTACTACTACCACTACCACTACTACTACTACTACTACTACTACTACTACTACTACTACTACTACTACCACTACTACTACTACTACTACTACTACTACTACTACTACTACTACTACTACTGCTACTGCTACTGCTACTACTACTACTACTACTACTACTACTACTACTACTACGACGACGACGACGACGACGACGACGAAGACGACGACGACTATATTATATTTTATTATTATTATTATTATTATTATTATTATTTATTATTATTATTATTATTATATATTATTATTATTATTATTATTATTATTTATTTTATTATTATTATTATTATTATTTATATATTTTATATATTATTATTATTATTATTATTATTATTATTATTGATAATTTGCTTACTTATTTATATTATATATATATATTTCTATTATATATGCTGTTATATTATTATATTATTACTACTACTTATATATACTCTACTACTACTACTACTACTACTACTACTACTACATAACTTACTCTACTACTACTACTACTACTACTACTACTAACATTACTATACTACTACTACTTACTACTACTATACTACTACTATACTACTACTATATGTATATATATATACTATATTATACTTATTATTTATTATTATATATTATATATATATACTACTACTACTTATATATATTACTACTATCTATTATATACTATACTGCTTATACTACTACTATACTATCTACTACACTATACTATACTACTAACTATATTACTACTATCTACTAACTACTATATACATACTATGCTATTTTAGTATTATGATATCTTTAGTATATTATGTATACTAATACATCTATACTACATGCATGCATGTATGTATTATGTATGTAGTGTATGTATGTATGTTATGATATGATGATATGTATGTATAGTATTAGTAGATTGTATTTTATGTATGTATGTATGTATGTATGACCCGATAATGGACAGCCGTTTAGCATTGAATTTCTCCGCTACTGCAAACGGATCTTAACAAAATTCCCAGATGGACCGATGAAAAAAATTATAAAAGACCCGATCAACAATTATGAAGCTCTATTAAAATATATCGAAATAAAAATAATAGATATAAAGTCCTCCATTATGCCCTCCCTTATCCAAAACAACACACCAAGAGCACAGGAGGAAAAAGAGGTGACATGACAAGAACTCACAGCAATATTCGTAAACCACCAACGAAAAGCTATTGATATTATTAGAAACGAATGTGAACAAACACACTCAAGTTGTGAGATAGATATCAACACAGTAGAGACTGCCTCTAAAGAAAAATGTCAACGAAACAATATAAACATTAGTGACACACCCTGGTCCGATGATGTCACTATCCCCCCTCCCGCATGGACACCATCAACAAGTGAGTTTACAATCGACGAACTCACAAGCTGTGTTAAAAAAATACCTAATGAAAAGTCACCCGGGGCAGACGGTGTCACCTATAAATATATAAAACAAAATATAAACAAACTGGCACCAATTTTTACGGCCATCTTTAACACCTGTTTAAAATATCAAAAAGTCCCCCCAGACTGGAAACACAGTATCATAACACTGGTACCAAAAAAGAATGGGAACAAGGACAACGCCGACGACTGGCGACCTATCGCCTTATTACATCTTCATCATCGTCATCATCATCATTATCATCGTCATCAACACTAATATCATTATTACCTCTGGGACATTCTGTGGCAGAGTCTGAAACTTCACTGTTCAAATTAATACTCCAGCTCTGTACATTGTACATTATTTTAGGAAATGGTATTATGTCAATGAATATGTTACCCTTGTTACATTTCATGTATATTTCCTGAAATAAACAATTTTGATATGTATGCATACAACTATATATCTCGTATATATATATATATATATATATATATATATATATATATATATATATATATGTGTGTGTGTGTGTGTGTCAGTGTATGTGCGTGTATGTGTGTATGTGTGTGTGTGTGTCAGTGTGTGTGTGTCAGTGTGTGTGTGTGTCAGTGTATACCAAATCTTGCACCTCGGGCCATAGGTATGTGTATTTAGCTACCCCAAGCAAGGTTGATCCACTTGTCTTATAATCGCCTATTTAATCATCGTAGTAAATACACTACAAGAATACTCGTGTGCGCTCTGCCCAATTCCAGCAATTCCTGATTGGCTTAGCCCTTCACGTGACTGGACACATGCACAAATACACCGATCTATATTTAGACATTATATCCGTTTCCTTGACCTCCCACATTTATAAAGACTTAATGAAAGTGATATTGTCCGTTACGTATTCATACTTCTCGACGGTCACATAAATTACACAAATGTACTGTGTAAATTACACAAATTTACTGAGTAAATTACACAATGTACTGTTCTGTGTGAATTCCACAAATGTACTGTGTAAGTTACACGAATGTACTGCGTGAATTACACAACTGTACTAGGCTTTTAACGAAATCGGGTCGAACGAGACGCCGAACGCCGAACCCGAACGGATATAGCCTTCTCACGTGACCATGAACGAGATCTGGATAGTGAAGACTCTCAAGCGGTATGCAGCATCGGATCTAAGGTCACGTGATAGAGGATAGCTTGGGTTGCTGTTGGCTTGTGTTAGGGGAGGGGCAAGGTCAGTGTCATTCAATAGTATATAATTGTGCACATGGCGCTCTATACAGAGAGAAAATTATAAATTGATTACGGGCGAAGGTGGGGGGAGGGGGGGAGGGTTGACCCACAAACGATCGAGGTGTTGGGCTTCGGGTAGACCATGATACGAAATCAAAGAGAAGAGGCCGCTGGTACTTGGATGGTGGAAATGGTAGGGGGGTGGGGGGGGGGTAGTGACAATCAGCATGGGATGTATATATTAACATTAATAATATAGGCAATGGATGACCAGGGATGTGTATTGTTTGTGTATTGTTTGTATATGTTTGTGTGTGTGTGTTTGTGTGTGTGTGTGCGCGCGCGCGTGTGTGAAAGAGATTACACAAAAATACTTTTCTCGGGAGCTTCCAAATGATTACGTATACGATAAATTTGAAAACCACATCGTTGAACCAGCTTGCAAAAAGGAGAACATTTATCTTTGTTTCACAAAACTAGGTTTAGAAATAAAAATTTTTTCTAGTAGATTGATTTTGAAAAAAATATTGTTCAATTTTTTTAATTTAATGATAGTTTCTTTATTTTCCGGTCGGTTTTCTTGATTTATATCTCATTTTTCAATTCTCAATGCGACGAGCACACTGATGTATCTCGTGTGATTCAAAAGCGTTGTTTGTTTTTTTTTTAAATATATATATATACTGAGAGTCCTCACTAATTAATTCCTGAGCGTTGAGACGGTGACGCAACTATTACATACAAGACTTTGCAGTCGAGTCGGCAGTATTTTGGGTTATACAACCACTATTTACCGGTACTCTTTGATGTATACAACACTCACCGCCTTTACGCAAAGCCGCCTGCCCATAAATCAAGAGATGGTCTCCTAACTGTTCACAAGCGAACTGTCAAACGAGCAATTCTTATCTCAAGATCTCATATAATAAGGTAAGTTTTGGAGAGGTGATATCCCCCCACCCGTCATCGGACAGAACTTTCATTGCGTTATATCATATAAGCTCCGCCTCCTCTTTCTATTCCGGAGTAACGAGATTAGACGAGAGGACGCGAGAAAAAAACTGATCACGTGATCGGTAAGTCGCTCGTTCGGTGTCCGTTCGGTGAGCAACTATAACTCGGTACTGTATAAATTACACAAACGTACAGTGTAAATTACACAAATATACTGGGTAAATTACACAAATATACTGGGTAAATTACACAAATTTACTGGGTATATTGATCGACGTATAATACATTTTTTAGCTATTTTCTCTCAACTTGCCTATTTTGTCCATCCTAGACCAGTCGTGTATTTTGGGATTTCTCTCACAAGTTCAGATATAATTTATAATTTGTGTCCCATCGCCTACAGACGGCACTATGTCCTGGTGTTCCAGATGTCAAAAGGTGATTTTAAAGGGGTTTTTTTTTCTTGTTTTTTTTTTTTTCTTTCTTAAACATGAGGAATGAAAGGCATCCACAGTTTGGATCATCATGTTATGTTCATTTTGATTCATTTACTTTTCTTTAAAGTTTATATTTGTTTTCATTATTTCAAGTTAAAAATTTTAGAGTTAAAGTGACTAGAAATGTAAAAGTTGAGTTTTGTCAGGTTTCTTAAATGTCTTAATTTCAAAAAAAGACAATTGAACATAAGTCCTATGGTGAAAATTCTATTTTTAGTATCAAAATCCCTTATATATAATCCCGATTAGAGACGACTGGTCACATTTGTGACTCGCGCATGCGTGGGGGGTAAAAAAAAAAAGACTTTAGCTACAGGATTTGTTTACCTTTTCAATTTTATAAGAGTCAAGTTCCCCTTTGAAATTGAAGGAAGTTTTGACTTGCACGGCCTTTGCGATGACACAGCGATAGGGCATAGAGGGCATAGGGGGCATAGCGTCATGTCTACTACACAAGGGCGAATCAAGGCCGTTATGCGTTTGTTATTTTTGTCTTTGGTTCGCTGGTTTTCCAAGCTAATCTCTCTCACCAGGCAGGCAATGGCGTTAGATGACATTGGGCAACTGTAGAATTCACGTTTAGAACTGCCCAAATTCCTAAGACATAATACATGAAATATGTTTATTTTAGATAATCCATTCCACTCCATTATATGGATTGGGTTTTTTGTTGTTGTTGTTTTTGTTTTTGTTGGGTTTTTTTTTTTTTGGTTCTTTTTTTTTAGTCATTTTAAATTCCTTTATCACATTTTCAACACGATTCGTTATTCATTCTGTCCTTTCTATCCTCTCTGTCCTTTCTATCCTCTCTGTTCTCTCTATCCTCTCTATCCTCTATATCCTCACTGTTCTCTCTCTCCTCTCTATCCTCTATATCCTCTCTATCCTCTATATCCTCACTGTTCTCTCTATCCTCTCTATCCTCTCTATACTCTATATCCTCACTGTTCTCTCTATCCTCTCTATCCTCTCTATACTCTATATCCTCACTGTTCTCTCTATCCTCTCTATCCTTTATATCCTCACTGTTCTCTCTCTCATCTCTATCCTCTATATCCTCTCTATCCTCTCTATCCTCTCTATCCTCTATATCCCCACTGTTCTCTCTATCCTCTCTATCCTCTCTATACTCTATATCCTCACTGTTCTCTCTATCCTCTCTATCCTCTATATCCTCACTGTTCTCTCTATCCTCTCTATCCTCTATATCCTCACTGTTCTCTCTATCCTCTCTATCCTCTCTATCCTCTCTGTTCTCTCTCTATCCTCCTTGTTCTCTCTATCCTACTGTTCTCCTTACCTCACTCCTCATTATCTATTTTCTTTTCTCTTCTTCACTTCCCTTCTTTTTGTACCAGTCATAGTTTTTGGTAACTGTTTTATTATATTATCCAATCTGACATTTCTAGAAGACACCAGTCCCATACAACGTCCTGCTTCAATAATGTAATGGTACCATCGGCCATTGCTACAAATCTGCATTTTTATTGCTGACCTATAATTATAGCACAATGTATTACATTGTGCGGCTATGTAGTCTTGTGGTATGACACTCGCTTTCGGATCGGAAGGTCCTGGGTTCGAGCATCGCTCGGCGCATAGTTGAGTCCTTGGAAAAGGCTCTTTACTCACATTCTGTCACCGGACTCAGGTGTAAAATGAATACCTGGCCGTTAACAGCGTTGTATATGTCCGAAAAAAAATTGTAATATCTCCTAACAGGCGTTATGTCTCATTCTACACGTTACGTATTGCTGTTGGCCAGGGAACATCATGTAAAGCGCTTTGAGCACGTTTATTGGATATTGCGCTATATAAAAGCTCATTTTATTATTTTAAAAACGTATGTAGCTTGTTTTGAACGACATAAGAACATGGCCAATCTGGGAGCGTTCACTTCTTGTATAAAACGCCATACGATGTAAACATGGAATCCTGTATATGATGCTGTTCCAAAAACAGAAAGAAAGAAAATTACAAGAAAAAAAAAATGAATCATCGAAAAATCAGCCTGCCTCGACTGGGAATTGAACCTCAGACCTCAAGATGACTTGCGGATGTTCTAACATTAAATCACAGATGTTACTTGGTAGTAGGGTAAGGGGGGGGGGGGGGGGCACTTACAGCTTTATTTCCGCTGAGGACTCTTCATTTCAAAGAGAAAAAACAACAAACAAACAAACAAATAAGCGCAAAACAAACAATTTAAAAAAAAACAGCAAACAACAAACAAATATGAATCATGAAAAGACGAGGAAGACGACAAGAGAGTTTGCTCTATTTTGCATAATTATTATTTTGAAAGCGACAAATATTTTAGCGGGCAATGGTGTAAAATAACAATCTGAAAACTTGTGTATGAAACGACTTTTTATAGTTTACCCGATTAGTCGTACATAATTTTTTTTTTCATTTAATAACATTCAGTGCGGCTATGTGGTCTAGTGGTATGACACTCGCTTTCGGGTCGGAAGGTCCTGGTTTCGAGCCTCGCGTTCGGCGCAAAGTTGAGTCCTTGGAAAAGACTCTTTACTCACATTCTCTCACCGTACTCAGGTTAAAATGAGTACCTGGCCGTTAACAGCGTTGTCTTTGTCCGAAAAATTGTAATATCGCCTAACAGGCATGACGCCTGTCTTGTCCCGTCCTACATGTTAAATGTTGCTGTTGACCAGGGACCCCTTGTAAAGCGCTTTGAGCACATTGAGTGGATATTGCGCTATATAAAAGCTCAATTTATTTAATTTGATTATTAACGAGCTATTTTGATTTGAAGCGAAGCATTTGAACCATCAACACTACACAGTAAAGGTAGGGGTCATCAACTGTTCGCCCACCAGTCATAGGTGTGTTTTATAAATCCATGAAAAGCCATTGATGGACAATATTTATTATGACTAAAGCCATTCCGATCGCCGACTATTCTCACTCTGAGGACATTACAGTTTTCAAGGGCTCTGACCGTTCAAGGCGTTGACCTGACCAAGACCTTCCTTCATCTATAATTTATTCATGTTATTATCCACAGCCGCAATGCTCGAAAGCGGTTCGTAAGTTTAATGGGTGGCATATTCCATTCGAAACCAAAGGAACTGTCATCGATGCCATTTTGAATCGGAAGTCTTTTAATGGTTTTTTTTTTGGTTTTTTTTCTGACCGATCTGTTACCCAATAACATGGTTTGGGTAGTTAGAGCTGATAAGTCAGGCGGAAAGTATATTTCCATAGAATAGTGACCTTTCAAGAAGGTAGCAAGCAATCGTTATTTTCTAATTGATTAAACCCACGTGAACTGGTGAACTTGGGATTCACGGGCTTAAAGAACTGCTAGAGAGTTTGGAGCTAGGAGGGTTGTCCATTTATCCGTCCGTCAGTCAGTCAGTCCATCAGTCAGTCAGTCAGTCATTCAGTCAGTCAGTATTTCAGTCATTCAGTCAGTCAGTATTTCAGTCATTCAGTATTTCAGTCATTCAGTCAGTCAGTATTTCAGTCATTCAGTCAGTCATTCACTCAGTCATTCAGTCAGTCAATATTTCTGTCAGTCATTCAGTCAATCATTTCAGTCAGTCATTCAGTCAGTCAATCATTCAGTCAGTCATTCATTCA
Organism: Berghia stephanieae; assembly: GCF_034508935.2. Lineage (NCBI taxonomy): Eukaryota > Metazoa > Mollusca > Gastropoda > Nudibranchia > Aeolidiidae > Berghia > Berghia stephanieae. The sequence continues at coordinate 7,475,373 of NC_088367.1, read as the reverse complement.
GTCAGTCAGTCATTCAGTCAGTCATTCAGTCAGTCAGTATTTCAGTCATTCAGTCAATCATTCAGTCAATCATTCAGTCAATCATTCAGTCAGTCATTCATTCAGTCAGTCAGTCATTCAGTCAGTCAGTCATTCATTCAGTCAGTCAGTCATTCAGTCAGTCAGTCATTCAGTCAGTCAGTAAGTCATTCAGTCAATCATTCAGTCAATCATTCAGTCAATCATTCAGCCAGTCATTCATTCAGTCAGTCAGTCAGTCATTCAGTCAGTCAGTCATTCAGTCAGTCATTCAGTCAGTCAGTAAGTCATTCAGTCAATCATTCAGCCAGTCATTCAGTCAGTCAGTCATTCAGTCAGTCATTCAGTCATTCAGTCAAAGTGTAAAAGGGTTGACCTAGAGCGTCAATTCTAGTTTTGTATCAAAAGGAAGAAAGTCTAGTCAAAAGGGTGGGAATTAGAAAATGGAATATTTGTGAATATAAGAATCCAAATTGTACTTTTTTGCAGGTCTGATAACATAAACTGTCATGGGCCCATTGGTGTAGTGGAAATACTCTCAAACCAACACAACATAATGTCCATTAGACAATGTCGATTACGTTGGGTTATCAGACCTACAAATATGCACTCGTCGATGAAACAAACGCCACTCGCCTCAATGACAAGAGGGATTGAAATTTAGATTTTAGAAGAAAAGTCTAAGATTAAATTTTTGAGCATCAGATTCAACCTGACACGACGTGTACATATAAGCAGGTCTGACATCCGAACGTGATTATGGGCCTAGTCTAGTTTAACATTGTTGTAATGGAAAAGGTTTTGCGTCATTTTTGAGGGTCTTTTTTTTTTTTTTACACCAATGAGCCCATAATCAATTGGGTTACCAGACCTGCAAATAAGTGCACGTCGCCCCGACATAATACCATTTAGAGACGAGTGGTTACAAATTATAATTTAAACATCAAAAATACGATAGAGAAAATTGCATGAATTTGAATCGTAATAATAAATACATGTGAAAACAACACGGCTGATAATACAAGGATTTCACATCATAGAATGCCTTGACAAAAAGTTGTCTTGCTACCCTTTAAACAGGAAGCCAGTCTATCGCAAAGTCCTCTCCTCCAGTTGTAACAAGTCCAGCTGCCCAATCAGTGCTGGTTGAACAGAGGGGTCAGAAAAAATCCCGACAGACCCCATTGTCTGTGAAGTGAAGCGATGACTCCTTCGGGCCTTTTAGACAAAGAAAAATGGAAAGGAACTTCACCAGAGTCAATGAATATATCGATTAACCGATGAATCGATAGGTAAATAAATAATCAAATCGAAAAATAGATAAATGAATAAGTGGAACATCGAAAGGGAAAATAAATGAAAAGAAAAATAAACAGATAATGTGTAAATAACAACCCGATTGTCCCAGTTCGAGTGCAAACTTTAAACAAGACACGAATGTCAGACTCAACGACTTCAGGTTTCAATGGAGCTGTAGCCAGATTGATCTATCCGTTCCTAGTTTGTTATTCCTAGCATTCGAAAACGATTAGCTTTTTCATACATAATATTAAAAAAAACGAATAATTTAATTTGTGTCTGGCCTTTTGTGACATATAAACATAGATTTATAAATGCATATAAACAACATAAAAGTCTTTGTGAGGACAATACACAAACACAAACACACCGTTGTTCGTAATTGCCGTATCCAAATATTTATAATTGATCAAATTAAATCATAGAAATTTACCACTCAGTCGTGCATGGACGAAAATTAATGCTTTTTACTCGTTTTTGTTTTTTCCCATTTTGTACAGAAAACAAACTTTTTAATATATCGATATACCGATATTACGATTAGCCGTTCAAAAAGTTTTAAAGATAGGACTTGTTTGAAGTCTCGTGTTTTAGACTTTTTTTTTTTTGTTATCGAATAAGATATTTTCTGGTTTTAAAAAAAAAATGAGACGGGCGTTTTGTCAGAGTAGGTAGGTAGGTACGTCTGTTGTTGTGTCGGATACGTCTATTAGCTACTGTGTCGGGCTATTTGATTTCTTGGGTTGTGTCGGGGTTAGTGGAGCAGGGAAACAGCCATAATCACACAGTTCCTCTGTGTAACTTTATGTGTAATGATAAAATTACACGCATCATTTGATATTTTTTCCCCCGCGAATGCAATTTTGGAAGCCTTCAGTCTGTCACCAAGGTGCCGGTGCTGAGCCTTTGAATTGACATATTTTGAAGGTGATAAGGGCAATAAACAAACAGATAGATAAATAGATAGTAGACAGTCAACGCCGGACAGATAGACAGACAGGTATATATATATATATATATATATATATATATATATATATATATATATATATATATATATAATATTTCAAGTATAATTATGATCAAGTTCTACAATATTGTTTCGAGCAGTCCTGATAAGAGCAAATGCTCGAAACAATAATTTTGTAAAAGTTGATCATAATTATACTTGAACTATTTTATAAATAGCTCCTTTTATCAAAAAGTTGGGCATTATTATTTCGTGGTTTTTGTTTTTATAATTTACCTTTTCTTGTACTTTTTCTTTCTGCTTTATCATCAATGCTGAGCTCTATTATTTCATGGTATTTGTCTTTATAATTTTATATAAACCAACACTCATAAACACCAAGCTCCAAACAGTTGAGCACTCTCGGTACCGGTAGCTAACACACCACTCACAACATGACAACATTATCCACCACTCATTTATATTAGCTCTAACCAACATTATCGAGCACTCTCGTCCCTACAAGTACCCACCAACACCCATATATATATATATATATATATATATATATATATATATATATGTGTGTGTGTGTGTGTGTGTGTGTGTGTGTGTTTGTGTGTGTGTGACCCTACGCCTTGAAGCGGTATTAAGTCGGGATTTGGAAAACGAAGAAAACCGGTTGTAAAGTGGGAATGGTCAAATTGATCAAATTTCAGTTTTTGGTTGTTTCAGAAACTACAATCATTTTTCTACATGAAAACATAATAATTCAACATAGATATTGAGGATAAGTTATATAAATTTAAAGTTTAAAAGGGCAACTATCAATGACACATTAAAAACGAGAGTTGACTTTCTCTTAGAGAACAACCATTTCCAAGACTTAGTAATATTAAGTCTTTTCCTCCTCCAATACCATGTAAGATACCACAGCAAAGGGCGTGTCCTTATCTATCTCAGAGAAAGCATGACTGTTTCCACAATTTCATGGTCCAACCATAATGAACTTTAAAAACTGTGAACAAGTCTAGGTTTTTCCCTGACAACTTTACAAACGAATGATTCTGATTGGTCAGCGCTCATCACATGCGCCTGTTGGCCATTAAAATGCCCGGGCAATGTGTCAGCATGCGTGTGTTACATATGTGTGTGTTTGTGAATTTTTGATACACACCACGTGCTGTTATTTCTTTGTCTAGCTGCATTGGTTAATGATGGAGGTGAGGGTCCTTTGTCCCTCTTACTTTATTCATGAAATTATAGGACAGGCTAAGACTTTAAT